>NC_086377.1:68466282-68766282 GCF_036588685.1 Mytilus trossulus
AGAGGAATTTAGCATTACATTAGCCCACCTACTGACCCTCAAAAGAGTTGTGGCTTGAGGGTTCATTTTTAGGCAGAGTGGCACTGTCCTTACAGATAAGAATTATTCTTTATAAATTGCCATTTCAATTTTTGTTTGTTTTAAACATGATAATTTTAGAAGACTTGCAGGTAGGGGTCTTAAAATTATTAAAATAATCTCAACATTTGCACCACCCTCAATGTTTATTTTCTAGAACTCTGTATACAATTTTGTTTTCATATTATTTTTTGGTATATCCTTCTTTCTATTTTTTTTCTTTTTTTACAGAGCTCTAGACAATAAAAATATCAGATGTTAAAGTTTACATGTATAAACAAAGTCAATTCAAAAAGTGTTCAGTCAATTTCAGAGTAAAAAAATATTGATAGGTTTTGACTAGAAATAGCTCAAGTTAAAAGAATTTACTTCTAAATGTATATCTGAACTTCGGAGCCATTTTAAACCCCCGAAAAAATGTGGATTGACAAAAAAAACCCTACTTTTTTTTTCATTTTGACATGTTGTTGACATTCTTATACTTTTACCTCAATCTTACCCCATCCCTCCCCCAATAACATCTTTTTTAATCTTTAGTGACACGGCATATAATCAAGATAATCAAATAATTTTACAAAAAAAAATAATTTCATGTGAAAAATTTTCACTAATGGGTATACTGAAAAAAGTTTTCTAATATTTTATTTGTTGTGTTTTATTTTTGGTAAACCCATCGCCAAATTTTTTGATTTTTTTTTATCTTTTTGATTCAATATGTCAAAACAGAGAAAAAAATGAAAACTTGAATAATTCACTGTTTCAATTATGCCCAGTTGCAAATATCTCATGCATATTCTGACAACTAGAAAAAAATGGATGTTATATCCATTAATTCAGTTGTCTTTTATTGCTGTCCTTCATTTGTTTTCCAAGGACTGATTTCATCACAAATAAGGCTGTTGATTTGATTCCATTGAATAGATTGTTATCGCCAATTAAGCCTCTTACTGCTAACCTATATTTGATTTTCTCATTGATGAAGTCCTTCAGAAACCTATTTTTAACATCAACATTATTTGGTCTCTGTAGAATAGTTCCCTCAAATCTCTTTATTCTATAACACATCAATTTTAAGTTCTATAAAGTGTGCAGATGATGATGGTAAGGGAAATTTCGACTGCTAAATGAGAGGAATTTAGCATTACATTAGCCCACCTACTGACCCTCAAAAGAGTTGTGGCTTGAGGGTTCATTTTTAGGCAGAGTGGCACTGTCCTTACAGATAAGAATTATTCTTTATAAATTGCCATTTCAATTTTTGTTTGTTTTAAACATGATAATTTTAGAAGACTTGCAGGTAGGGGTCTTAAAATTATTAAAATAATCTCAACATTTGCACCACCCTCAATGTTTATTTTCTAGAACTCTGTATACAATTTTGTTTTCATATTATTTTTTGGTATATCCTTCTTTCTATTTTTTTTCTTTTTTTACAGAGCTCTAGACAATAAAAATATCAGATGTTAAAGTTTACATGTATAAACAAAGTCAATTCAAAAAGTGTTCAGTCAATTTCAGAGTAAAAAAATATTGATAGGTTTTGACTAGAAATAGCTCAAGTTAAAAGAATTTACTTCTAAATGTATATCTTAACTTCGGAGCCATTTTAAACCCCCGAAAAAATGTGGATTGACAAAAAAAACCCTACTTTTTTTTTCATTTTGCCATGTTGTTGACATTCTTATACTTTTACCTCAATCTTACCCCATCCCTCCCCCAATAACATCTTTTTTAATCTTTAGTGACACAGCATATAATCAAGATAATCAAATAATTTTACAAAAAAAAATAATTTCATGTGAAAAATTTTCACTAATGGGTATACTGAAAAAAGTTTTCTAATATTTTATTTGTTGTGTTTTATTTTTGGTAAACCCATCGCCAAATTTTTTGATTTTTTTTTTTATCTTTTTGATTCAATATGTCAAAACAGAGAAAAAAATGAAAACTTGAATAATTCACTGTTTCAATTATGCCCAGTTGCAAATATCTCATGCATATTCTGACAACTAGAAAAAAATGGATGTTATATCCATTAATTCAGTTGTCTTTTATTGCTGTCCTTCATTTGTTTTCCAAGGACTGATTTCATCACAAATAAGGCTGTTGATTTGATTCCATTGAATAGATTGTTATCGCCAATTAAGCCTCTTACTGCTAACCTATATTTGATTTTCTCATTGATGAAGTCCTTCAGAAACCTATTTTTAACATCAACATTATTTGGTCTCTGTGGAATAGTTCTCTTACATCTCTTTATTCCATAACACATCAATTTTAAGTTCTATAAAGTGCAGATGATGATGGTAAGGGAAATTTCGACTGCTAACTGAGAGAAATTTAGCATTACATTAGCCCACCTACTGACCCTCAAAAGAGTTGTGGCTTAAGGGTTCATTTTTAGGCAGAGTGGCACTGTCCTTACAGATAAGAACTATTCTTTATAAATTGCCATTCCAATTTTTGTTTGTTTTAAACATGATAATTTTAGAAGACTTGCAGGAAGGGGTCTTAAAATTATTAAAATAATCTCAACATTTGCACCACCCTCAATGTTTATTTTCTAGAACTCTGTATACAATTTTGTTTTCATATTATTTTTTGGTATATCCTTCTTTCTATTTTTTTTCTTTTTTTACAGAGCTCTAGACAATAAAAATATCAGATGTTAAAGTTTACATGTATAAACAAAGTCAATTCAAAAAGTGTTCAGTCAATTTCAGAGTAAAAAAATATTGATAGGTTTTGACTAGAAATAGCTCAAGTTAAAAGAATTTACTTCTAAATGTATATTTTAACTTCGGAGCCATTTTAAACCCCCGAAAAAATGTGGATTGACAAAAAAATTTTTTTTTTCATTTTGCCATGTTGTTGACATTCTTATACTTTTACCTCAATCTTACCCCATCCCTCCCCCAATAACATCTTTTTTAATCTTTAGTGACACGGCATATAATCAAGATAATCAAATAATTTTACAAAAAAAAATAATTTCATGTGAAAAATTTTCACTAATGGGTATACTGAAAAAAGTTTTCTAATATTTTATTTGTTGTGTTTTATTTTTGGTAAACCCATCGCCAAATTTTTTGATTTTTTTTTTTATCTTTTTGATTCAATATGTCAAAACAGAGAAAAAAAATGAAAACTTGAATAATTCACTGTTTCAATTATGCCCAGTTGCAAATATCTCATGCATATTCTGACAACTAGAAAAAAATGGATGTTATATCCATTAATTCAGTTGTCTTTTATTGCTGTCCTTCATTTGTTTTCCAAGGACTGATTTCATCACAAATAAGGCTGTTGATTTGATTCCATTGAATAGATTGTTATCGCCAATTAAGCCTGTTACTGCTAACCTATATTTGATTTTCTCATTGATGAAGTCCTTCAGAAACCTATTTTTAACATCAACATTATTTGGTCTCTGTAGAATAGTTCTCTTACATCTCTTTATTCCATAACACATCAATTTTAAGTTCTATAAAGTGCAGATGATGATGGTAAGGGAAATTTCGACTGCTAACTGAGAGAAATTTAGCATTACATTAGCCCACCTACTGACCCTCAAAAGAGTTGTGGCTTAAGGGTTCATTTTTAGGCCGAGTGGCACTGTCCTTACAGATAAGAACTATTCTTTATAAATTGCCATTCCAATTTTTGTTTGTTTTAAACATGATAATTTTAGAAGACTTGCAGGAAGGGGTCTTAAAATTATTAAAATAATCTCAACATTTGCACCACCCTCAATGTTTATTTTCTAGAACTCTGTATACAATTTTGTTTTCATATTATTTTTTGGTATATCCTTCTTTCTATTTTTTTTCTTTTTTTACAGAGCTCTAGACAATAAAAATATCAGATGTTAAAGTTTACATGTATAAACAAAGTCAATTCAAAAAGTGTTCAGTCAATTTCAGAGTAAAAAAATATTGATAGGTTTTGACTAGAAATAGCTCAAGTTAAAAGAATTTACTTCTAAATGTATATTTTAACTTCGGAGCCATTTTAAACCCCCGAAAAAATGTGGATTGACAAAAAATTTTTTTTTTTCATTTTGCCATGTTGTTGACATTCTTATACTTTTACCTCAATCTTACCCCATCCCTCCCCCAATAACATCTTTTTTAATCTTTAGTGACACGGCATATAATCAAGATAATCAAATAATTTTACAAAAAAAAATAATTTCATGTGAAAAATTTTCACTAATGGGTATACTGAAAAAAGTTTTCTAATATTTTATTTGTTGTGTTTTATTTTTGGTAAACCCATCGCCAAATTTTTTGATTTTTTTTTTTATCTTTTTGATTCAATATGTCAAAACAGAGAAAAAAATGAAAACTTGAATAATTCACTGTTTCAATTATGCCCAGTTGCAAATATCTCATGCATATTCTGACAACTAGAAAAAAATGGATGTTATATCCATTAATTCAGTTGTCTTTTATTGCTGTCCTTCATTTGTTTTCCAAGGACTGATTTCATCACAAATAAGGCTGTTGATTTGATTCCATTGAATAGATTGTTATCGCCAATTAAGCCTCTTACTGCTAACCTATATTTGATTTTCTCATTGATGAAGTCCTTCAGAAACCTATTTTTAACATCAACATTATTTGGTCTCTGTAGAATAGTTCTCTTACATCTCTTTATTCCATAACACATCAATTTTAAGTTCTATAAAGTGCAGATGATGATGGTAAGGGAAATTTCGACTGCTAACTGAGAGAAATTTAGCATTACATTAGCCCACCTACTGACCCTCAAAAGAGTTGTGGCTTAAGGGTTCATTTTTAGGCAGAGTGGCACTGTCCTTACAGATAAGAACTATTCTTTATAAATTGCCATTCCAATTTTTGTTTGTTTTAAACATGATAATTTTAGAAGACTTGCAGGAAGGGGTCTTAAAATTATTAAAATAATCTCAACATTTGCACCACCCTCAATGTTTATTTTCTAGAACTCTGTTTACAATTTTGTTTTCATATTATTTTTTTGGTATATCCTTCTTTCTATTTTTTTTCTGTTTTTACAGAGCTCTAGACAATAAAAATATCAGATGTTAAAGGTAACATGTATAAACAAAGTCAATTCAAAAAGTGTTAAGTCAATTTAAGAGTAAAAAATATTGATAGGTTTCGACTAAAAAATAGCTCATGTTAAAAGAATTTACTTCTAAATATATATTTTAACTTCACAGCCATTTTAAACCCCCCAAAAAATGTGGATTGACAAAAAAACCCTACTTTTTTTTTCATTTTGCCATGTTGTTGACATTCTTATACTTTTACCTCAATCTTACCCCATCCCTCCCCAAAAAACATCTTTTTTAATCTTTAGTGACCCAGCATATAATCAAGATAATCAAATAATTTTACAAAAAAAAATAATTTCATGTGAAAAATTTTCACTAATGGGTATACTGAAAAAAGTTTTCTAATATTTTATTTGTTGTGTTTTATTTTTGGTAAACCCATCGCCAAATTTTTTGATTTTTTTTTTATCTTTTTGATTCAATATGTCAAAACAGAGAAAAAAATGAAAACTTGAAAAATTCACTGTTTCAATTATGCCCAGTTGCAAATATCTCATGCATATTCTGACAACTAGAAAAAATGTATGTTATATCCGTTAATTCAGTTGTCTTTTATTGATGTCCTTCATTTGTTTTCCAAGGACTGATTTCATCACAAATAAGGCTGTTGATTTGATTCCATTGAATAGATTGTTATCGCCAATTAAGCCTCTTACTGCTAACCTATATTTGATTTTCTCATTGATGAAGTCCTTCAGAAACCTATTTTTAACATCAACATTATTTGGTCTCTGTAGAATAGTTCCCTCAAATCTCTTTATTCTATAACACATCAATTTTAAGTTCTATAAAGTGTGCAGATGATGATGGTAAGGGAAATTTCGACTGCTAAATGAGAGGAATTTAGCATTACATTAGCCCACCTACTGACCCTCAAAAGAGTTGTGGCTTAAGGGTTCATTTTTAGGCAGAGTGGCACTGTCCTTACAGATAAGAACTATTCTTTATAAATTGCCATTCCAATTTTTGTTTGTTTTAAACATGATAATTTTAGAAGACTTGCAGGAAGGGGTCTTAAAATTATTAAAATAATCTCAACATTTGCACCACCCTCAATGTTTATTTTCTAGAACTCTGTATACAATTTTGTTTTCATATTATTTTTTGGTATATCCTTCTTTCTATTTTTTTTCTTTTTTTACAGAGCTCTAGACAATAAAAATATCAGATGTTAAAGTTTACATGTATAAACAAAGTCAATTCAAAAAGTGTTCAGTCAATTTCAGAGTAAAAAAATATTGATAGGTTTTGACTAGAAATAGCTCAAGTTAAAAGAATTTACTTCTAAATGTATATTTTAACTTCGGAGCCATTTTAAACCCCCGAAAAAATTTGGATTGACAAAAAAAACCTACTTTTTTTTTCATTTTGCCATGTTGTTGACATTCTTATACTTTTACCTCAATCTTTCCCCATCCCTCCCCAAAAAACATTTTTTTTAATCTTTAGTGACCCAGCATATAATCAAGATAATCAAATAATTTTACAAAAAAAAAAAATTTCATGTGAAAAATTTTCACTAATGGGTATACTGAAAATAGTTTTCTAATATTTTATTTGTTGTGTTTAATTTTTGGTAAACCCATCGCCAAATATTTAGATTTTTTTTTTATCTTTTTGATTCAATATGTCAAAACAGAGAAAAAAATGAAAACTTGAATAATTCACTGTTTCAATTATGCCCAGTTGCAAATATCTCATGCATATTCTGACAACTAGAAAAAAATGGATGTTATATCCATTAATTCAGTTGTCTTTTATTGCTGTCCTTCATTTGTTTTCCAAGGACTGATTTCATCACAAATAAGGCTGTTGATTTGATTCCATTGAATAGATTGTTATCGCCAATTAAGCCTCTTACTGCTAACCTATATTTGATTTTCTCATTGATGAAGTCCTTCAGAAACCTATTTTTAACATCAACATTATTTGGTCTCTGTAGAATAGTTCTCTTACATCTCTTTATTCCATAACACATCAATTTTAAGTTCTATAAAGTGCAGATGATGATGGTAAGGGAAATTTCGACTGCTAACTGAGAGAAATTTAGCATTACATTAGCCCACCTACTGACCCTCAAAAGAGTTGTGGCTTAAGGGTTCATTTTTAGGCCGAGTGGCACTGTCCTTACAGATAAGAACTATTCTTTATAAATTGCCATTCCAATTTTTGTTTGTTTTAAACATGATAATTTTAGAAGACTTGCAGGAAGGGGTCTTAAAATTATTAAAATAATCTCAACATTTGCACCACCCTCAATGTTTATTTTCTAGAACTCTGTATACAATTTTGTTTTCATATTATTTTTTGGTATATCCTTCTTTCTATTTTTTTTCTTTTTTTACAGAGCTCTAGACAATAAAAATATCAGATGTTAAAGTTTACATGTATAAACAAAGTCAATTCAAAAAGTGTTCAGTCAATTTCAGAGTAAAAAAATATTGATAGGTTTTGACTAGAAATAGCTCAAGTTAAAAGAATTTACTTCTAAATGTATATTTTAACTTCGGAGCCATTTTAAACCCCCGAAAAAATGTGGATTGACAAAAATTTTTTTTTTTTCATTTTGCCATGTTGTTGACATTCTTATACTTTTACCTCAATCTTACCCCATCCCTCCCCCAATAACATCTTTTTTAATCTTTAGTGACACGGCATATAATCAAGATAATCAAATAATTTTACAAAAAAAAATAATTTCATGTGAAAAATTTTCACTAATGGGTATACTGAAAAAAGTTTTCTAATATTTTATTTGTTGTGTTTTATTTTTGGTAAACCCATCGCCAAATTTTTTGATTTTTTTTTTATCTTTTTGATTCAATATGTCAAAACAGAGAAAAAAATGAAAACTTGAATAATTCACTGTTTCAATTATGCCCAGTTGCAAATATCTCATGCATATTCTGACAACTAGAAAAAAATGTATGTTATATCAGTTAATTCAGTTGTCTTTTATTGCTGTCCTTCATTTGTTTTCCAAGGATTGATTTCATCAGAAATAAGGCTGTTGATTTGATTCCATTGAATAGATTGTTATCTTCAATTAAGCCTCTTACTACTAACCTATATTTGATTTTCTCATTGATGAAGTCCTTCAGAAACCTATTTTTAACATCAACATTATTTGGTCTCTGTAGAATAGTTCTCTTACATCTCTTTATTCCATAACACATCAATTTTAAGTTCTACCTACTGACTTCAAAAGAGTTGTGGCTTAAGGGTTCTTACAGGCAGAGCAGCCCTGTCCTTACAGATGGGAACTATACCTTATAAATTGCCATTCCAATTTTTGTTTGTTTTAAACATGATAAATTTAGAAGACTTATAGGAAGGGGTGATAAAATTATTAAAATAATCTCAACATTTGCACAGCCCTCAATATTTATTTTCTAGAACTCTGATTACAATTTTGTTTCATATTATTTTTTGGTATATCTTTTGTTCTATCTTTGTTCTTTTTTTTTTACAGAGCTCTAGACAATAAAAATATCAGATGTTAAAGGTTACATGTATATCCAAAGTCATTCCAAATCAGAATAATGCAGTTTTAAGTCAATTTTAGAGTAAAAGATATTGATAGGTTTTGACCAGAAATAGCTTAAGTTAAAAGAATTTTACTTCTAAATGTTTATTCCAACTTTTGAGCCATTTTAAACCCCCGAAAAAAGGTAGATTGACAAAAAGAGCCCTACTTTTTTTTCATTTTGTCATGTTGTTGACATTCTTATACTTTTACCTCAATCCTCCCCATCCGCAGTGGTTCATGGTGGAAGAGTATTTCTTCAGAGGATCATAAATAGCTTCACAGGTCTTAGGCAAGACTGGCACAAAATACGCGTCAAGGGTAAACTTCTCGCAGATATCACTTGGTGGCAAGACTTTATTGCTTCCTTCAATGGGAAATATCTTATTTTAGATAGATACTAGTTATGTCTGTTATAACAGATGCTTGTAGAAGCGAAATCGGGTGGCTTCCGTGATTTCGACTGGTTCTGTCAATTGGAAACAAGATTTCCCTAGTTTTAGTTTTCATATCAATAAGCTTGAGGCTTTTTCATTTATTATAGCTGCTAAACGCTGGTCTGGTAGTTGGGAGAATAAAAAAAGTTATTGTTCTGTGTGATAATATGGCCACAGTGGCCTGCATTAACAAATGTTCATCTCTTAACAAGATCTTAATGGGATTTTTAAGGGAACTTTTTTAGTTGACAGCCTCATTTAATTTTCACATCAAGGCTGTTCATGACCCAGGCTCTAGCAATGTGCTAGCAGACCACATTTCAAGGCTCTGGAATCAAGTTCATTTGAGGTTTTTTATGAGATATTGTTTACCCCAGCCCCTGTTTATTTCCCAATTGTACGAACACATGTCTAATGCTGCCCTTTCTTTGCTTTTGTTTAGGCAAACAGGACACCAGAGATCCGAAGGAACTGGATGATTTGGTCCTCCATTTTCGGGGTAATACATTTGCGGAGTCAACAAAAAAGACATACATAACTTATATAAAATCTTGGATTGTCTCATTAATGAAGTCCTTCAGTAACCTATTTTTAACATCAACATTATTTTGTCTCTGTAGAATAGTTCTCTTACATTATCTTTATCTAATAACACATCAAGTTTTAGTTCTATAAAGTGCTCAGATGATGATGGTAAGGGAAATTCTTACTGCCAACTGAGAGGAATTTAGCCTTACATCAGCACACCTACTGACCCTCAAGGGTTGTGGCTTAAGGGTTCTTTCAAATGCAGATTGGCACTGTCCTTAGAGATAGAACCTATACTTTATAAATTGCCATTCCAATTTTTGTTTGTTTGAAACATGATAATTTTAGAAGACTTACAGGCAGGGGTCATAAAATTATTAAAATAATCTCAACATTTACACCACCCTCAATGTTTATTTTCTAGAACTCTGTTTACAATTTTGTTTTCATATTATTTTTTGGTATATCCTTTTTTCTATTTTTTCTTTTTTTTTACAGAGCTCTAGATAATAAAAATATCAGATATTAAAGGCTACATGTACATCCAGTCATTCCAAATCAGAATAATGCAGTTTTAAGTCAATTTTAGAGTAAAAAATATTGATAGTTTTGACTAGAAACAGCTCAAATTAAAAGAATTGTACCTCTGAATGTATATTCCAACTTTTGAGCCATTTTTATGAGATATTGCTTACCCCAGCCCCTGTTTGTTTCCCAATTGTACGAACTCATGTCTAATGCTGCCCTGTCTCTGCTTTTGTTTAGGAATACAGGGCACCATGAATCTGAAGGAACTGAATGATTTGGTCCTTCATTTTCGGGGTAATACATTTGCGGTGTCAACAAAACAAACATACATGACTTAACTAAAATCTTATGTACAGTTTTGTAAAATGTTTGCAATACCTTTATTTCCTTTATCAAATGAGAATGCCTCATGTTACATTGCATATTATCTCATGTATATAGACTAGAAAAAATGTGCTATATCCATTAATTCAGTTGTCTTTTATTGTTGTCCTTCATTTGTTTTGCTGTGGACCAATTTCATCACAAATAAGGCTGTTGATTTAATTCCATTGAATAGATTGTCATCTCCAATTAAGCCTCTTACTGCTAACCTATATTGGATTTTCTCATTGATGAAGTCCTTCAGAAACCTATTTTTAACATCAACATTATTTGGTCTTTGTAGAATAGTTCTCTTACATCTCTTTATTCCATAACACATCAATTTTAAGTTCTATAAAGTGTGCAGATAATGATGGTAAGGGAAAATTTTAATGCCAACTGAGAGGAATTTAGCCTTGCGTCAGCCCACCTACTGACCCTCAAAAGAGTTGTGGCTTAAGGGTTCTTTCAAATGCCAAGTGGCACTGTCCTTACAGATAGGAACTATACTTTATAAATTGCCATTCCAAATTTTCATTGTTTTAAACATGATAATTTTAGAAGACTTACAGGCAGGGGGCATAAAATTATTAAAATAATCTCAACATTTACACCACCCTCAATGTTTATTTTCTAGAACTCTGTTTACAATTTTGTTTTCATATTATTTTTTGGTATATCCTTCTTTCTATTTTTTTTTTTTTTTTTTACAGAGCTCTTGATAATAAAGATATATGTTAAAGGTTACATCATTCAAAATCAGAATTATGCCAAGTTTTAAGTCAATTTTAGAGTAAGCTAGATATGTTGAAACGACACAAATGGCCCCGTCAGAAAAAGTTGGAAGATCTGAAATTATAACACATGTGGACACAAACATGATGGTAGTCGCACATATCAAAATTCAGCTCAAAATCTGAAGGTGTCTTTGATTGTCAACAATTTTCATAGTCTTATACCCAAAATTTTGGCCAAATTCAGCAGAACAGAACGAAACTTAATTTGATCTGTAACTCATCATGGTTTACTCACATACCAAAAATCAGACCAATATCTCAAAGCGTTTAGAAAGAAAAACTCTGTATAAATTTATCAAAGTCCATTTGAAGCCCTTTATTTTGGCAAAAATTAGCAGAGCCAAACAAAACTTCAACTTGATCTATTAACTCATCAAGGTGAACTCGCATATTAATTAAAAATCAGACCAGTATCTCAAGGCGTTTAGAATAAAAATCGGTATAACTGATTTTTAACAATTTATCTAAGTCCAAAGCCCGTTTTTTCAGCAAAAATTAGTGGAGCAGAATGAAACTTAAACTTGATTTGTAACTCATCATAGTGAACTCACAAACCAAAAATCAGCCCAATATCTCAAGGCGTTTAGAAAACAAGAGGCTCTCAAGAGCCTGAATCGCTCACCTTAATGTTTTTGGTTAAATCTCTCATGAATGATTATTTTGGCTTTTCAATTTATCTAAATGTTCTTCGAATCGTACTATTTTCTTCAAAAGCAAAAAAAAAAATCATTTTCTCCTATGTTCTATTTTAGCCATAGGAGCTATGTTTCTTGACATACAAGGAAATAACAGATTTTTTAAAGTAAGTCAACATGATGAACAAATTGTGAAAAAAAATCTTTAAAGGGCAATAACTCCTTAAGGGGTCAATTGACAATTTTGGTCAAATTGACTTAATTGTAGATCTTACTTTGCTTAACATTTTTGCTATAAGGCAGATTTTACAATAAGAAGGAATTATTGTTTTTGTGTATCCATCAAAAAAGCAATTGCTGAAACTGTGAAACAGACTGTGTAATGGAGTAATGCATTATGTTATTGAATAAAATGTGTCTTTCTGAGTAAATAAAAATAAAAATTACTCTGTGTTTGTGTTTTTTGTTGGAATTAGAGGGTTTTCAATTTCAAAATATTGGACATGGAATAGACATCATGACCTACTTTACTGACATCCAGCTTATTTGGAGTGGAATTTTGAAGTATTATTTATAAGTGGAGCCTAATAACATGGACTTATATTTTAATAAAAAGTCTTCTTTTGTGTTTTACTCATAACTTTAAGGCAGATTTTTATTGGTAAAGGCTAAAAAAGGTAATTTAATAATATTGTTGCTAACGTCACGTCTTTTCCGTCCATTGTGGTATGTCACAATCGCATTTTCTTGTTGGTTCTCAGACAGCCAATTGTAGTTATTTTTATCCTGGGTTTTATAAATAATTGAAAATAGCAATCATATTAAATTTGGATGACGTAAGGGGGTCAAAGGACTTGAGGAATCAATATCATTGGCTGTTTTATTTTTTGCGAACGTTACTGCTCTAGGTTTCCGTCCAAATCAGTGTCACGTGAGCAACATATATTTAGATCTGTAACTCTCCTGTATAGGAGTTACGATATCGCCCTTTGCAGAAATAGATTCGGAGTCAGTTCCTTCATATGATGGGGAAGCAAAAAAGGCAAGTTGTATGTAATATCGTTACAAGAGGACCTGAAATGTATTCCGTCCATCAAAAAGACATTCGCAACAAAACGTAATATCATGATAGTAGATGTTGCTAATGTTACTATTACGAATTGGTTTCTTGTGTATTCATTTGATATAAAGTACACCTGCAAATGACATTCTGTATATTTAGAAATTCTAAACCAGATTGTACAATTTTATTACTCCAGGCATATATTAAACATCACTGTTTGCATACATTTTAACTTTTAAAGATGTTGTTGCTCATGTGACATGTCCAAATGTCGCTAACGTTACTATTTTTTTGGTTTCTTGTGTATTCATTTGATATAAAGTACACCTGCAAATGACATTCTGTATATTTAGAAATTCTAAACCAGACTGTACAATTTTATTACTCCAGGCATATATTAAACATCACTATGTGCATACATTTTAACTTTTAAAGATGTTGTTGCTCATGTGACATGTCCAAATGTTGCTAACGTTACTCATTTTTGTCTCCGTCACGTTAGCAACATGAAAGTAGGAGACAGAACACAATACTGTAAAATCTGCCGTAACAGTAAATTTATCTGTATCTAAAATAATATTCAAGATAATAACCAAAAACAGCAAAATTTCTTTAAAGTCATCAATTCAGGGGCATAATACCTGCAAAACCAGTTACCCGTTTCGGCTGAAAATTTCAGGACAGGTAGACCTTGACCTAATAAATATATTAACTTCTTGTCTTATTTGCTCTAAATGCTGGAGTTTTTGAGGTATAAGCCAAAAACTGCATTTTAACCTGTGTTCTATTTTTAGCCATGACGGCCATGTTTTTTGACGAAATAGAAAATTAAACACAAACTTTATTTTATACACCCTACTGATCATTCAGTTGAAGTTTGGTTGAATTTGGTTGTGCAGTTTTAGAGAAGATTTTTTAAAGTTAGCAAATATGATGAACAAATTGTGAAAGTTGTCATTAAAGGACAATAACCCCTTAAGGAGTCAATTGACAATTTTGGTCATATTTACTTATTTGTAGATCTTACTTTGCTGGTCATTTTTGCTGTTTACAGTTAAATTTATCTATAATAAAATTCAAGATAATGACCAAAAACTGCAAAATTTCTTTAAAATTACCAATTAAGTGGCAGCAAGCCAACAATGGGTTGTTTGATTCATCTGAAAATTTCAAGGCTGATAGATCTTGACCTAATGAACATTTTGACCCCATGTCAGATTTGCTCTAAATGCTTTACTTTTTGAGATATAAGCCAAAAACTGCATTTGACCCCTATGTTCTATTTTTAGCCATGGAGACCATGTTTGTTGATAAATCAAAACTTCAGATACAATTTATAAACTAGATACCCTAAGGAACATTCAGTTAAAGTTTGGAAGTATTTGGCCTAGTAGTTTCAAAGGAGAAGATTTTTTAAATAGTTTACGACGACAGACAACGACGACAGACGACGGACGACGACGACGGACGCCAAGTGTTGGCATAAGCTCACATGGCTATGCCAGGTGAGCTAAAAACTGCATACATGGTTCGTTGCAGAATTACGGAATTACGGACAAGGATAAAACTATATGGCCCTGACAACTTTGTTGCTGGACCATACAAATATTGATAGGTTTTGACTTCAAATATCTAAAATTAGAAGAATTGTGACTTCCAACTATACATTTTAATTTTGAAGCCATTTTAAACCAAAAGTGCATTCATATTCAGGACAAGAACAACTCAACAATAAATACAATAGGTAGGTCTTGTAACAATAGAGGCCTTCTGGGATAAGGGACAGAAATTTTGCCATGTAAAAGCCTACCAACAGACCCATCACTCTTGGGGAAAAATTTTGAATAATTCAAAAGATTTTTTTACTGATATTATTTGAAACATCATGCAATTGTGATTGTTTGAAATTTGAAATTATCCTTGGTTCTTCTTGGTTTAATAAGCTCCTAAATTTGTATTAAGATTTAAGTTTTCAAATAATTTTGTTTTGCTATTGAAATTTGCATTTTCGTACAATTGACTCCCTTAAGGTGGAGTATGCCATCATATACATTTTCTACAATAGAATTTCTTATACTTTGTCAAAATCTAAAAACATGATAAGTATGGGTAATCATTATCATTGTGAAGATACCATGGCTGGCGGATTTTCCTTCTTGAAAGTCATCACTATAGCCAATTGCAAGTAGCCAGGAAATATATGAAATTGCTGTTATAAAATTTTGTCCAGAAGTATATCTTTGTAGTGCATCTGAATCTCTGTCAAGGTTATACTTTATTTTTGGTTTAAAGTTCTTAAATGATTGTATTAGGTTCTTGACTTTCCAATACTTAAGCCTCAAATATTACTGTCAAGAGATTTTGTTGAAATAATTTTAACATTTTCTGATCTTTTTTGGTTTAAAAAATATTCATATGTACTTAAAGAACAGTTTTGTTGAACCAGTTCTACAATGCAAAAACACCAACAGAAATTACCCCAACCCTCACCTCCTGTATTTAAGGAGGAAAATATGATCTTTTTATCTCGAGAATACATGTTCCCCAAAATAAAGTTCACTGATGTACATATTCAAGTTTAACCTGGAAGATACGTTGTTACTTTAATGTATGCAGCTGAATTAGTGCTATATATGTAAAAAAAAAAATTAACAGAATTTAAGTTTTTACAGAACATTTAGCAGTCAAATTCCGGTTCTGATTTTCAAATATATTTACTACAGATCAAAGCTTCAAATTTAAGGTCCCCACTCTGATCAGACTTGGCTGAGTACTTGTAAATCCTGCACAGCCTGCTCTGGTCAGGGTTTTACTGCCGGTCTGAGGACCAGGTGACCATATTTCTATTCCCCAGTCACCCTTGGGGTAAAAATTCAGTGGCCAATCCAGAACTTTTCATAAGGGGGGCCCACTCCAGTCATGCTTCAGTGATTCTCTATGTAATCAACAAAAATTTTGCCACGAAAGGGGGCCCGTCCCCCCCCCCCCCCCCCTGCATCCGCCTATGAAATTGATAATTTAAAGTAACTGTAGGCTGGTCTTTTGTTTAAATAAATGAGTCACCCTTTTTTACAAGCAAAAGAAGCTTTTAAATTCATGGCCACTGAATACAGTTCAATATCATGGTCGCCTACAGTATTTGTGTGGACTCAATCATAAAGACTGGATGGCCAGTATAATTCTTTCGTGAATATTCAAGACAAAACCAAATTATCAATACAAGCATGTTCTGTAAGTAGGTCTAAAGTGATGAAGGGCAAAACATTTAGACTGTCACTTGAAAAATAAGCATTTGGATAAGGCTCACAATTAATGTAGTTTAAATCAACAAAAATCCATACATAAGGCCTCTTATTCAAAGTCCCCTCTCTGACTGGATCCCTCAATGTAGAGAGAGTAGCATCTGCAGAAAACTTGGGATTGTACTTTCTATACACAAGGCCTTAGATTCAAAGTACCCCCCTGACTGTACACAAATTTAGCGAGGGTTTTCAAAGAAAACAATTGGTCAATTCTTATTTTTACTTTGTACAAAAAAGACTTTCTATTACTTGAATGGTCTATTCAAAATACAGAGACTAACAACAAACATGGAAACAAATCAGAAGTACAGTTAACTTTCGTTGTCTAGAACTCAGTTGACTCAAAATTTCAGATGAGTCGAAGTTTTCACGTGGTCCTGAACTTTATTCCATACAAAAGTTTGTATTTCGATTCCTGATGAGGCCTAAAAAAAATATCTGTGTTTCCGGTAACATCATTTTAAAATAGGGTCGGTAGGTTGGAATTCATTTATTTTTGACATTGTAAAAGAAATCTGGACTTTTTGTGCCAGTAGGAGCAAGTTAGATAAATTATTATGTCGATTAACAGAAGTCTGTGTCAAAAAACAGGGTCAGCTGATACCATTTTTTTTTTTGGAAGATCCAATAAAAAATTAGGGTCGGGGCTAAAAAATATGGTCGGTCTGGTTACCGGAAACTCAGGTTATTTTTTTTCAGGTTATCAAAAGCATTCAAAATCATTTTTTATCTGGAACTAATACACATATGTCAATACATAACCTCTGGGATTTAAATAGATTAAAGAGTTACATGTGTAATTAAATTTCCGGTCACTGACCACTGTATTGATTTATGACATGCTATTATGAGTGTTTACCTAAGATTATCTTTTATTAAGTTTTTATAAATAATTAATGATGCATTGTAAATGTTCATGAAAAAGTATTTAAAATGTTTCATAACAATTAATTTGTAATTTACACTTATGACTTCTCTAAAACTGAGTTTTACTGGGAGTACTGTTGTGCATTTGTTTTTCTACATTTGCTAGAGATATAGGAGAGGGTTGAGATGTCAAAAAACATGTTTAACCCTGCCACAATTTTGCGCCTGTCCCAAGTCAGCAGCCTCTGGTCTTTGTTAGTCTAGTATAATTTTTAATTTCAGTTTTTTTGTATAATTGAGTTTAGTACTATTATCACTGAGCTAGTATGCATATTTGATTAGGGGCCCGAGCTGAAGGACGCCTATGGGTGCTGGAGTTTCTAGCTACATGTAAGATCCATTGGTGGCCTTCCGCTGTTGTCTGCTCTATGGTTGGGTTGTTATTGCTTTGACACATTCCCCATTTCCATTCTCAATCTTTTTGAAAAACAAGTATTTAATACTAGTAAATCAGGTATTGGATTTAGACAAAAAAAAGCAAAATATTTTCTTTTATTTAATAAGTAATTAATTATTTTTTTGTGTGATTAAGTTAGTTTAAAAAGGAATATTTTTCTAATTATTTGAAATGTCTATGTTTGAAGAGTAAAAAACCAAGAAAAACAAATTAATTTACTTTTGATATACCTCACAAAACGACATGCATATAAGTCTAATTTTTAATGAAATGTTCCCTCCTCCCCACCCTCACATAAAAAAAAACCCAACATGTGCATGATTTCATTTGCAGCAGGCCAAGTTTACGAGCATTTTCCATCTACGCCAGGGACTTACAACCTTACGACTTTTCACAGTGCGCCAGAGGGTTGCATCCTGTTCTGCAAATTATTTTCTGCTAAATTAAGATAAATGTATTTATAAATCCATAATGAAATAGTAAATGTTAAAATTCCCATATCATGCATATACACATGTCCTTTGAAGGCAATTATTTATTTATTTTTCAAATAAAAACAGGTATAGAATAAAGCTTTAAATCACAATAACATACAGAATAGAATTGAGAAAGAAAAACAAATGAATTTACTATTGATATACCTCACAAAACGACATGCATACAAGTCTAATTTTTAATGAAATTTTCCCTCCTCCCCACCCTCACATAAAAAAACCCAACATGTGCATGATTTGATTTGCAGCAGGCCAAGTTTACGAGCATTTTCCATCTACGCCAGGGACTTGCAACCTTACGACTTTTCACAGTGCGCCAGAGGGTTGCATCCTGTTCTGCAAATTATTTTCTGCTATATTAAGACAAATGTATTTATAGAGCCATAATGAAATAGTAAATGTTGAAATTCCCATATACACATGTCGTTTGAAGGCATTTATTTATTTATTTTTCAAATAAAAACAGGTATAGAATAAAGCATTAAATCACAATAACATACAGAATAGAATTGAGAAAGAAAAAAAACCATTACAATTTGTAAATCTATAAATGAAAGACGAAAAAAAGAAAAAAAGTTAAGTAAAATAATGTAGATGTAAAGTAACAATGTTATGCAATTGACAAAAGGCATACATTAAACTTATTTTACACAATAATATGTGATAGTTATAAAAAAAAAAGTGTGTCTTTACATGCCCTGACCTCCCTAACCATAGAATGTAAAATTCAATCATAAGGAACACTCGTGAAACAAAACATAAACAAGAATGTGTCCAAAGTACATGGATGCCCCACTCATTTTCCATGTTCCATGAACCGTGAAATAGGGTAAAAATCTAATTTAGCATTAAAATTAAAAAGATTATACTATAGGAAACACTGTGTACTAAGTTTCAAGTTGATTTGACTTCAATTTCATCCAAAACCACCTTGACTAGTACAGTGATAATTGACGTCATACTAAACTCCGAATTATACACAAGAAACTAAAATTTAAAACATACAAGACTAACAAAGGCCAGATTGATTGATTGATTGTTGGTTGCTTAACGTCCAGTGGCAATTATTTCATGCATATTCAGGACGAGAACAAATTAACAATAAATACAATAGGTAGGTAGTTGTAATAGAGGCCATCTAGGATGATGGTCGGGGAAAGTTGGACTGCCACTGGAAAATGAGGGTATATTGGATAGGAACAGAAATTTTGCCTTGCAACAGGTCACCTACGGACCCCTCAAAGAGTTGTCGCAAGGGTTCTTAACGTGCAAAGAGCGTGGCACGTCCCCCTTCTGACCGGACGTGACTGCGAACTTATACATCCCGCACAGCCAAACGGACGCCCCACTTCGACAAGCGTTTTACTGCCGGTCGGGAGAAGACCAAGTGACCATATTTCTATACCCCAGTCACCCTTGGGGATAACAAAGGCCAAAGGCTCCTGACTTGGGACAGGTGCAAAATTGCGGCGGGGTTAAACATGTTTATGAGATCTCAACCCTCCCCATTTACTTCTAGCCAATGTAGAAAAGTAAACAATCTACCTTGACCAAAAACTTTAACCTGAAGCAGGACGAATGAACGGACAAACAGAGCCACAAGGCTAAGTATGCCCCTTTTACATTTTCTGCAGGTACATAGAAATGGTACTGTATATAAGTTAATAAATTATGCATTAACTCATTCCTTGCCTAGTACATTGTATTAAATTACCAGCAACAACACAAATATGTGTTCAAAAGGAGCACAGTGTGTTCAAATGCAAATTATATAGTTACAGTTTGATTAGAATACAGATTCTGTATCCATGCTTTGATTATAACGGAATATGACAGTCAATTGTGGATTTGATGGTAACTTTTAGCCAGTGAAAAAAGTTGTTACATAAAAGTTGCATTAGAACTTGCTGTTTAAACTCTCATTATTTTCATTGTTATTCTAATAAAATATCTATATTTAGCATCAAACGACATATATTTACCCTGCCTTTTGTTTTTAAACTTAAAAATATGAAAATGAAATGTACAGAGTCCATGGGGATGAAATCAAGAACAGCCAAACATTTTTCAGGTAATTTGTGCGCTATGACCTATAAATATACTGTATTTGTCCTATTTGAATCGTAATAATACCTTCATGTCATGCTCTATGCTCAGTTTAATTAACGTGGGTAAGCATTATGTTTGAACAAATTTCACCCCTTGCTGATGCTCAGTGTAAAGTATCAACAAATATAATGCCTACCTATGAAGGAATTATTTCTTGAATAAACCATAGGATCATAAAAGTTCTCTCAAACAGAAATAAGAATGGAGGGCTGTCACATCCAAGTAAGCAAAGCTTGGAAACCTGAATTTAAAATTAAACATCATTATTGATAATTTCAATTGCTTCCATAGAGTTTAAGTGAGCAACTACTGATTCAAGGTCGGCATCATCAACAGTTTGTCTTTTTTTTCTTTTGATGATCACCTAAAAACTACTAAAACGGCGTCTTTAATCTTGTTATATTTTCTTTTGAAAAGAAAGAGTGAGATAAAACCAAATAAATCAAAATCAAAATTTCTTAAATCTCTTGTATCCGAAAATAAACTATTTTGTCAGCTATAACCGACCTGAATAACGAAACTATCGATTGGAAATTAATCTCTTGGAAAAGGATTTTTTTTTAAATTGAAACAACGAATTAAGTAAAATAATGTTATTATAATAATAAAAGACTGACATACAAATACAACAATCTGATATTAGAATATCGATCCCCTTGCCATATTTATCCCGATTTATTTTAGCTTTACCCAGTTGTGTCCCTTAGATTGTTGAGCTCCAGTGTTCGTTTGAGTCGAACTACGTGTATCTCAAAATATTTCTCTGGTCCGGCTGACTTCGACATAACGCGAGTCGACTGTATATTGCAATTGGCAGATAACTTAGGTACATAATTTTGAAAGTAATTTGGCAGATTAAATCCTGGGAATCAGAATGTGTCATTGTCCAGAAAAGTTATTAAAACACCAAGTTTAAGGATATCACTACCACACCAGTGACACAGTTAAATATCTATACCCATACAATTCACATGTTATCCATCTCAAGTTAAAGGGGTTACATTGTTCCCTGAAAGGAAGTTTATTGATGTACATATTCAAGTTTAACCTGGAAGATATGTTGTTACTTTAATGTATGCAGCTGAATTAGTGCTATATATGTAAAAAAAAAATTTAACAGAATTTAGTTTTAACAGAACATTTAGCAGTCAAATTCTGGTTCAAGAATATGATCAAAATTCTTATATTTGTTTAAAAAGAGGGACAAAAAATACCAGAGAGAGAGTCAAAATATTCTAAAAAGTATATGCAATTTACAAAAGTTCAAACAAAAAACAATGAACAATGCCTCGACTCCCCAAACAAGTAAAACATGTGTATGGATTTTAGACACGACATTCCATCAAATTCAATCTTGAGGTGTCCTCTGAAGTCTGCAGATGATAATATCACATGATCATATTCCATGATGTACACATAAATAAAAAGAGACAAAACATGCAATGGTTAGGCCCATTTGACCTAGTCGGTTTGATTTCATGTCAAAGATTAAAGATTTGATAAGGGGTTTTGTGGAACCTGGTGTTTCGCCTGCTGCTGTCATTGTCATATTAATAAAGAGAGAGTCTATTATCAGTTATATACAGAAATTAAAGAAAGATCAAACTTTTGTCTTTCATGCTGTTTTTAAATATTTTCAAATTTATACTTATATCTATCATATGCCATTATTAGGATTTAATATTTGAATATTTTTTTAATTTCTAGAATTGTGGTTAATCATGAATAAATCATACAAAGAAATGAACTTGCACAAGGTCATGATTTTCTCCAATGACTAAATCCATTGGTGTAGATTTGTACGGATTGATATTTTAGTCCTAGATGCATATTTTTTTTATTAATAGTTGTTATTGTCTTTGAAATAGCTATCAGCAACTACTTACAGCTTGTACTCTTAAGGTCTCTGTACATGGCAGCGTCGTTTTTGTTGTGAGGATTTATAATTAGCACCCTTCCATTTCTTCATCATTATCGAAGACATTCACATTTTTGGATAATTATTCCAAAATTTAAAATATGTCCGCTTAAAACACCACTTTAAATGTTTATTATCTTGAACTCTGTTTACAATTTTGTTTTGATATAATTTCTTGTCATTTTATCTTTTTTTAGTTTTGTTTTACAAAGCTATAGATAATTAAAATATCAAATGTTTTAAATTTCAAAAAACATATAGAAAAATTTACAATTTTGTTTTTTTATTTTTCTCTCAATCGATTTATGCGGTATATATACTACTGTTGTCTATTCATTTTGGTCTCTTGTGGAGACAATTTATTAAGGAAACAAGTACAACACATGCAAAGAGAGGAACAATCAACATGGAGATACAAAATCCATATATTCAAGTATACCTGGATTATTGCTACATAATAATAGTAGGTTCACAATCAGAAAAAAAGAAGTCTCCTTTGTTGTATAATTTTTTATAGTTCCCAACTGACCTCACCAACAACCCCAGGCTTAGGTCAAGATATTGGCCAGTCTTCCTATACCGGATGCTCCTTACAACTAGCTATATATGAATTACAGAAGGAATCAATAATGTCAACAAACTTTGAATTATCTTTATATAAATGAAAACCAATAATAAAAAAAATAAAAAAGTAATTTTGAATTTTGAAATAAGAAATGCCTAAATTGGGGAATGTGAAGTAAAAGTACAATGCAAGATCCTTTGTTTTCCCCCAAGAAGTACCTAAATCAAGTCTACTTCATATGTAAAGATGGACAATAGGATGAATATCTAACAGCAGCAACATACTTGTCCCAATGGCATTCATACCACATCTGATGTTTATATGTAAATGTGATTTAAATATGAAATGTTAGGTCATTGCTCCATTGTTAAAGACCCGGCATCAATCTCTGACATTTGGATTTGATGAAGAGTTTGTCTTATTGGCAATCATATCAGATCTCCATATTTGTATTGTTGAAGACAGTATGTTAACTTAGTTACTATGTGTCTTGGACAAATTTGGTAAGTTGCTGTCTCATTGACGTTAATTACCCCACATATATCATTTAAAACATATGCTGAGTCATTTTTGGAACAAATACTAGATAGGATGAAGATTCATCTAGTTTTTTTTCAAAGCCAACATGTCTTTGCTCTTTCTCTTTAGGTTTCTTTGGGTAGTAAAGGAATAGCAATACCAATTTTGAAGTCCCTTACTTTGACTCAGCAGGGGCGGGAAATAAAGGATTATTGAGACTGCTACAAGGGGGAGGGAGGAAGGGCGGGGAAAACCAAGACTAGAAGAGGAGCATACTGTGAACCAACTAATTTTTTGGACAATTTATTAAGACTTCAAAAGAAAAAAAATAAGCCGAATATAAATCACGAGTATTTCAAAATAGAATTGCGATTTAAACTGAAAAATTAGATAATCACGATATTTATCCAAAAATGCTAAAAATGGCTATATGGTCATTAAGTGTATTCGTTTGAATTGTTTTACATTTGCGATTTCTAGGCCTATCAAAGCTGATTATGCGCTTTTGTTTTTGCTCATCATTGATGGCCATACAGTTACATATAGCTGTTAATTTCTGTGTCATTGAGTTTCAAGTGGAGAGTTGTCTCATTGGCAATCATACCACATCTTCTTTTTTTTTAATATAAACGCAGAAAAAGTTGTGAAATATGATAGAAATGGCAATATGCGAAAAAAATATCAGCTGAGAAATGTGATAGTAATGTCTGTATGGTCGTAAGTTTTGTGGTTTAAATTGTTTTACATATGTGAAACTAAACAACACAAAAAAACGGGACCCCAGAGGTCAATATAGTCTCCAACAAAAACAAGTTTGTATACTTTAGGTCAAGTATTTAATTGTATGTTTTTGTGGGTTTCTTTACAACACAAAATTGTTTTCATAGAGTGATTTTTTTACTCAATTTTAATGAAAGGAATTCTGAAAAACAGATAAATGTTTAAACCAAAGGTTTCTAATTAAATGTTCAATTGATATTTTAAAGTTTAAAAGGTACACTTTGGTTCTTGTTTGACAACTTAAAGAAAGACCACAATGGTTAATTTGAACACTGAAATATATCTTTATTAAAAACTGAAAGTTTAAATGGGAATATTTTTTCATTATCATTTTTATCCAAAAGTACTGGGGTATTTGTGCTCCACAAACTTCAAAGCAACAATAAAATCATCACAACAATGTGAATACAACATCAACACATAATGTACTTCATTCAATGGACAGCAACTCTATCCCCATTCATTCTTTTATCTCCCCCTGTTCACCAGCCAGTAGATGTAACCTTCTCCCTCTTTTATCTCCGCAAATACACCAGGCCCTGGGTTTCCCCACTCCTTTTATCTCCCCACTTCACAAAAGTCACTGGATTTCCCCTCCCCTTTCCTTAAGCCATAAAATCCCAGGCCAAGGTATTTCCCTTATTCCTCCCTACCTGCCCAAAATCCCAGGTCAATTTTAAATAGATTTTGCTATATTGGGCTAGGGGTTAATTGAATAGAACAATGAAAGAAAACATCAGCAAGCCAGCATAAGCTTTACATGTTAATTTATATATGCAATGCTAATTATCCTATGCAGGTATGCAGGTTTATGCAGATTGTGCAGTGTTAGTTACATTGTTATACTCGACTTGCCAGTGTTAACTTTGGATATACTTTATATTTTTGTAAAAAAAAGAAATTGGAACCCAGCAAGTTATGTAATAATGTTGTACTCAGACACTATAATAATGCAATATCATTCACATCAAGTTGGTCTAAGCCCAAATCTTTTGCTGAATTAAAAATTTTAAACTTATTCAATTGCAAGAATTTTTAATAATTTTTTAGATATTTAGTAAATTTTGTAGACTCTTTTCTTTATAGGTATTTAGTCATTTTTTTCGACTTTTTTCTTTACAAATATTTAGTAAATTTTGTAGACTTTTTTCTTAAAAGATATTTAGTAACTTTGTGGACTCTTTTCTTTAGAGATATTTAGTAAATTATGTAGACTTTTTTCTTTATAGATATTTAGTAAATTTTGTCGACTTCTTTCATTACAGATATTTAGTAATTTTGTCGACTTTTTTTCTTTATAGATATTTAGTAAATTTACTTGACTTTTTTCTTTATAGATATTTAGTAAATGTTGTTGACTTTTTTCTTTAAAGATAGTGAGTAAATTTTGTAGACTTTTTTCTCTATAGATATTTAATAAGTAAATTTTGTCAACTTTTTTCTTTATAGATATTTAATAAAATTTAGTCGACTTTTCTCTTTAAAGATATTTTGTAAATTTTGTTGACTTTTTCCTTATAATAGATATTTTTATATTTAGTAAATTTTGTGACTTTTTTCTTTAAAGATAGTGAGTAAATTTTGTCGACTTTTTTCTATATAGATATTTAATAAGTAAATTTTGTCAACTTTTTTCTCTATATATATTTAATAAGTAAATTTAGTCGACTTTTCTCTTTAAAGATATTTTGTAAATTTTGTCGACTTTTTTCTTTACAGATATTTAGTAAATTTTGTAGACTTTTTTCTTAAAAGATATTTAGTAACTTTGTAGACTCTTTTCTTTAGAGATATTTAGTAAATTATGTAGACTTTTTTCTTTAGAGATATTTAGTAAATTTTGTCGACTTCTTTCATTACAGATATTTAGTAATTTTGTCGACTTTTTTCTCTATAGATATTTAATAAGTAAATTTTGTCAACTTTTTTCTTTATAGATATTTAATAAAATTTAGTCGACTTTTCTCTTTAAAGATATTTTGTAAATTTTGTCGACTTTTTTCTTATAATAGATATTTTTATATTTAGTAAATTTTGTGACTTTTTTCTTTATAGATATTAAGTAAATTTTGTCGACAAATTTTAAACTATAAACACTGAACATATTTTATAGATGCCTATCTTTGTTGAAGACTATGTTGACCTAAAAAAATGGCTATATGGTCCTTAAGTGTGTTCATTTGAATTGTTTTACATTTGCGATTTCTGGGCCTATTAAAGCAGATTATGCGCTTTGGTTTTTGCTCATCATTGAGGGCCGTACAGTTACATATAGCTGTTTATTTCTGTGTCATTGAGTTTCTTGTGGAGAGTTGTCTCATTGGCAATCATACCACGTACATCTTCTTCTATATATATGCCGAAAAAAAATCCTAAGTGACATATGATAGAAATGGAGATACACAAAAAAATATCAGTTTTTTCGTTTGAATTGTTTTGCACATGTGATTTTGAGGCCTTTTATGGATGACAATGCAGTTTGGGCTTTGCTCATCGTTGACGGTCGTATAGTTACCTTAAGCTGTTAATTTTTTGAGTCATTAAGTCTCTTTAGGAGAGTAAAGTCTTATTGGCAATCATACCACATCATCTTTCTTATTTTTACATGGAAAAAATCCTTATGTGAAATATGATAGAATTGGCGATACACGAAAAAAAAATAATAGCTGCGAAATATGATAGAAATGACAACACAATTCAAAGGTACATAAAATAAGTTGGTTAACAGTAGTTGGTTCCTATAGAAATGTCAACTGCATGCGTTACAAAATAAGGAAATTAAATTTGTGATAAATTGATTTTTAAAGGAAGATGGTCATTTAATTCTGTTCCCCATTAAATTAAAATTGGAATATAAAAATAATGGTCTATCCAAATGAAAAGAACAATGGAAACAAAATTCTAAACGTGAATAGGTCTAAAGAGAGAACATTTTTCCAATTTACATTTCATCACACCAAAGAGATTCCTTATTTAAAAGAGGGACGAAAGATACCAAAGGGACAGTCAAACTCATAAATCTAAAATTAACTGACAATGCCATGGCTAAAAACGAAAAAGACAAACAGACAAACAATAGTACACATCGACACAACATAGAAAACCTAAGAATAAACAACACGAGCCCTGCCAAAAACTAGGGGTAATCTCAGGTGCTCTGGAAGGGTCCCATTCTGAATTTTAGGTATTAGGTATTTATCTGAAGTTATAATCATGTAAGACTAAATTAATGGCACTTTCTGTCTTATGAAAGTTATTTACTAATGACAGTCAGTCTCAACCCAATACATGCTATTCTGCACACATACTTAATGAATAAAAAGCAACCATATCCCTCCATCTGGTTAGTACCCCAAACCCTTACTAGAATGTCATACACCAATCTCTCTCTCCCTTGTGCCATCCATCATGCTACTTAAATACCTAACAACCTATTTAGGAAGTATCATGTTAGTTAACCCCCCAGGTTAGTGTTGATACTTCATAGAATGAAAAGATTTTTAAATGAAGTACTAGATATGGAGGGACATAAGTACAAATTTTTAAAGAAATTAAAATATTTCATAAACTTAAATGAATTGATGTTACAATTTTCAGTGTAGCTAACTGATTAGTGAAATAACCTTCATTGAGATTGCCAGAAACCAAAACTTTGTGGAGCCAAAATCAAAATTAATTTTTCATGATCATTAAAAAGGCAAAAGAGATATAATATTTCAATATTAATAAACTGGAAATTTAGAGGAATAAAAATAATACTTTTTTTTTTTAAAGCATTATTGCAGACCTGAATACTAATTCAGAATGAGAACTAGATGTGCCAAAGCGACACAATGGCCTGGTCCCAAAAAGTTGAAAAATTAGTAATTTCAATATAAACACATGTGGACACAAACATGATGATAGCCTCACATATCAAAAATCAGCTCAAAAATGGAGGGGAATAGAGAGAAAATCCGTATAACTGATTTTTAATAGATTATCAAAGTGCAAAGCCCGTAATTTCAGCTAAAATTAGCGGAGCGGAACAAAACTTTAGCTTGACCTATAACTCATCATAGTTAACTCACATACCAAAAATCAGCCCAATATCTGAAGGTGTTTAGAAAAAAAGTCTGTATAACTGTGATTTTCAACAATTTCTCAAAGTCCAAAGCCTGTGATTTTCAACAATTTCTCACAGTCCAAAGCCTGTAATTTTGGCAAAAACTAGTGGGGCAGAACTTAAACTTGATCTGTAACTCATCATGGTTAACTCGTATACCAAAAATCAGCCCAATACTTGAGAGCGTTTAGAAAAAAAGTCTATAACTGTGATTTTCAACAATTTCTCGAAGAGCAGAACAAAACTTTAGCTTGACCTATAACTCATCATGGTTAACTCACATAACCAAAAATCAGCCCAAAATCTGAAGGTGTTTAGAAAAAAAGTCTGTATAACTGTGATTTTCAACAATTTCTCAAAGTCCAAAGCCTGTAATTTTGGCAAAATATAGTGGAGCGGAACAAAACTTAAACTTAATCTGTAACTCATCATGGTTAACTCACATACCAAAAATCAGCCCAATATCTGAAGGCGTTTAGAAAAAAACTCTGTATAATGGTTTGTTGCGGAACGACGGAATTACGGAAAGATGGAATTGCGAAGGGTAAAACTATATGGCACTGAGAACTTCATTGCGGGGCCATAAAAAAGGTTAAAACTAATTATATAATAAAACAATGGTGAAGAGGGAGATTTTTTTTTAAATCTGAAAAAAGGAAAAAATGGCATAGAAGAACTATTAAAAAATTTAAAAAAGAACTTAAATAAAAAATGTCGACATTGCTATGGGAACCCTGCCCCTTTTAAAACATACTTCATACAGGCACTTATCAAGGATAAAAAGAATCAAGCATTATCCCTTAATTTCACATTCCACAATGTAGGTAATCTTTTTAAATAGATAACTCAAAAGTTGACCACCCCTAACAAACTAAACCAGAAGAAGGATACAACACTGATACGGCGCTGTGCTTCAATACTTGCCGCCACCTAGAAGCCATCAGCAAGGAACAGCTGAGAGCTATAATTTGACAAAGAGACTTCAATTTTCCCATTGTGAACTTTTCTTGTGTAGCAGCAATCCAATTATACCTGTTAATGAATGTCTTGTCTCCTTGCTAATTATTCCACTCTATGCATCTCATGCACGCATGTAGATATTTTCTTTAAAAATACAGTTGCTGCTTAAAAAGAAACTTCTGAAACAAGGACTGTTAATGATCGTGTTGATTGAAAGTCATTCTTTACATGATTAATTGTTAGCAAAAATTCATGATGTGAAAAAAATAATCATATAGTCAAACCTGCCTTAAGGTCATCACTTGTTTAAGTCAACTATCATATCAAGAATTTTCTCTTTATATTTCAGTGGTCACCTTATTTATGGATCTAGAAATATGAAGTAAATTTGTGACTCCTTGTATTCCACTCCCTTCAATTAATACCACTGAAAAGCATTTCACCAACTTATTCAGCCAATTGTATCAACCCCTTTAAATGTCTTCTTCAAATTTACAGAGTAAGAATCCACCATTTAATATATTCGTCTGCTCACATAAACAATAAATCTTCCAACTGAAACACCCACCCAAGTTTCAATCCCAGCCACATGTTTTTTTTTTGGACAGATTATTTCAGAACCTCTTTTGACACTTCTCATGAGTGACATGCTTAAAACAGACTGTACATGATCCTTAATACTTAGATCTTTGTATTCAAATGTTATAGTGGCCAAGTGGTCTTAGTAGTTACTACTGTAATCACTAGCCAGAAAACACTGAGGTTGTGAGTTTGAACCTGCTCGTGTGGGTGCATTCGACTCCAATCCGATATTTCATATTTTTTTACCTTAATTTCAATGGCTGCTTAAAAAGATTCTACAGAACAATTAGGTTTTAACCAGATGCTCCGCAGGGCGTAGCTTTATACGACCGCAGAGGTTGAACCCTGAACGGTTGGGGCAAGTATGGACACAACATTCAAGCTGGATTCCGCTCTAAATTTGGATTGTGATTAAATAGTTTACACAGCATAGCTTTCTGACACAGAATGAATGTATTCAAATGAACTTAAAATTTTTGTTTTCTCTTAGAGCAATTCACCATGCTGTTGAATATTAATCCTCTCAAAAAAATGTTTGAAGAAATTTTCTTTTTATTTATGAAATTTCAAATGAGAAAAATTGAACCCAATTTTTTAATCACATCCCCCTTTCCCTTATTCCAAAACTAATTTCAATTAAAATATTCTAATGGAGTTTGCAACAATTACTACTCATTTAAATACATCATAAAATATTAAGATGTAAAAAAAACTGCTTGTTATCACTGAATGGTAAAGATTATTTAAATTTATCAGTTGGTAGTAAAAAGTGAATATACATTGTATATTGTATATAACAAAGATTTAAGTTGATTCTGGACAAAGAAAGATAACTCCAATTAAAAAAAATTCTTGCAGATATTTCTTGCTTACTATACTGGACAAAGAAAGATAACTCTTAATTTAAAAAAAATTTGCTATTTCACAATATTGTGAAATTAGATATTTCTTGCCATTGCACAATACTGTGCAATTGAAAAGACTTGCTATTGCACAATACTTAATATAATAGTTTTAGATCCTGATTTGGACCAACTTGAAAACTGGGCCCATAATCAAAAATCTAAGTACATATTTAGATTCAGCATATCAAAGAGGCCCAAGAATTTAATTTTTGTTAAAATCAAACTTAGTTTAATTTTGGACCCTTTGCACTTTAATTTAGACCAATTTTAAAACTGGACCAAAAATTAAGAATCAACATACACAGTTAGATTTGGCATATCAAAGAACCCCAATTATTCAATTTTTGATGAAATCAAACAATGTTTAATTTTGGACCTCAATTTGGGCCAACTTGAAAACTCGGCCAATAATCAAAAATCTAAGTACATTTTTAGATTCAGCATATCAAAGAACTCCAAGGTTTCAATTTTTGTTATAATCAAACTAAGTTTAATTTTGGACCCTTTGGACCTTAATGTAGACCAATTTGAAAACGGGCCAAAAATTAAGAATCTACATACACAGTTAGATTCAGCATATTTAAGAACCCCAATGATTCAATTTTGATGAAATCAAACAAAGTTTAATTTAGGACCCTTTGGGCCCCTTTTTCCTTAACTGTTGGGACCAAAACTCCCAAAATCAATACCAACCTTCCTTTTAAAGTCATAAACCTTGTGTTTAAATTTCATAGATTTCTATTTACTTATACTAACGCTATGGTGCGAAAACCAAGAAAAATGCTTATTTGGGTCCCTTTTTGGCCCCTAATTCCTAAACTGTTGGGACTGAAACTCCCAAAATCAATACCAACCTTCCTTTTGTGGTCATGAACATTGTGTTTAAATTTCATTGATTTCTATTTACTTTAACTAAAGTTATTGTGCGAAAACCAAGAATAATGCTTATTTGGGCCCTTTTTTGGCCCCTAATTCCTAAACTGTTGAAACCAAAACTCCCAAAATCAATCCCAACCTTTCTTTTGTGGTCACAAACCTTGTGTCAAAATTTCATAGATTTCTATTAACTTAAACTAAAGTTATAGTGCGAAAACAAAGAAAATGCTTATTTGGGCCCTTTTTGGCCCCTAATTCCTAAAATGTTGGGACCAAAACTCCCAAAATCAAAACCAGTCTTCCTTTTATGGTCATAAACCTTGTGTTAAAATTTCATAGATTTCTATTCACTTTTACTAAAGTTAGAGTGCGAAAACTAAAAGTATTCAGACGACAACGTGATAGCAATATACGACGAAATTTTTTTCAAAATTTGCGGTCGTATAAAAAGATAAAAGTTCAAAGTCAATTCTTTCCATGATTCATATACTAAAATTCAGGGTGTAGTTTAGCTGCAATAAGTCATCTGCAGACTTCATTTCTGAGATCATGTGTATTACTAAAATAAAGAAAATGGATATTCTGCCTTATTAAACACTTTAAAAAATGAATGTCTTGTTCAACAAATCAATTTAAACTCAAATTTAGAGAAACTTAAAACCTCTACATATAACATAAGTTTTCAGCAGTATCATATTTTTTCTAACAGTTCTCCACAATTTTTTTTTCATTTTACTGAAATAAACTGCTGCAACACCATAAGATGTGTAATATAAAGGCTATTTTTTCAATTAGAGTTATGACAACTGAAATGCATTATTAAGTTTATAAGTAAATTAATTCTCCCCCCCCCTTTATTTCTCTCTTTCTGCTTTTGTTGCATTCTTAGCCTGGGAACGAAACCATACCAGATTTTCATTAAATATATTAACTGAAAATTCTTTCTTTAAGGTTCGATCATTCTGTAAGCAGTAGTAAATACCACATCTTTTACATAAACTTGGGCCATTTATTTGACTTGGACAAAAATTTTACTATTTTTCGGTGTTTCAAGCATAGATATTTCTACCCATCTGGCAGGTTTTACATCTTTCTGTATAAAGTTTTCACCTAGTACGTTTCCAAAAGTCTTCACACATTACTTTTACACTAAAACAATGTTCTATTTTTCTTACTAAATGTCCGTACAACATCTCATCAGCTGGAATTGTACTTTTTTTCCACTTTAATTCAGCATGTCACATGAATTTTTGAGATACCATGTGACTAACTGAACAGTTATTGTCCTTTTATCAAATTTTCTGGAAATTGGCCTCAACAAAATGTACAATTGATTGAAATTATACAGCCTTTAATCAGGTGGAAAAGGTAAAAGTCCTTGAACGTTAAATGGTTAACTACAAGTTATTGTTTCCGGAAACCATCTGTCTTCGGAAGACGCTGACGTCGATACAACGTATTACCAATATATGACCAAATATTTTAAAAATTTTGCAGTTGTAAAAAAATGAAACTAGTTACATGTAAATATTGACTAAAAAAATCCGTACATCAGTGAACTAGTTTAAAATTGTAGGGGATACTGTTTTTTTTTTATATTATGAAATGAAAAAGCTTCAGCAATATTCCAAGAAAAAATTAAATAAGGGGTGCCTATAAAATAACAGATTAAGAGGACACTCAAGCTTCGCAATAAAAAGTTACCAAGTAAAAAAGGGACATAACTCCAGAACAATAAATGACTCACTGCCTGAAATCATTCTCTGTGCATTGTGATTCTGTTCATTGTGTACAAGTTTTATAAAATTTAAGGCAGCTTAACTTAAGAGTGGAGAGTGGGGAGTGGAAAATGGGACAAAAGGATACAGAAAGACAAGAGTAACACTTAATGCCCCTATTAGCTATATTGGGTGCATAAATATTAACTATATCCATATAGTAAACTAAATTTTGCATCCTATTCTAGGATGCTGCAGGCAAAACCAAAATTAGTAGGCACTTTTTTCATAAATGCTTTTTTTTTTTATATTGCACTGAAATTGAGGACATTAGACTTTTACATGTATGATTAATATTAAATTGACATTGGTGGTCTAGATGGCCGAGGTGTCCAAATAGTCAACTACTGTATACCTAGCATGTCATTACTCACGGAGGTTGTGAGTTTGAATCCATTACTTGTGGCAGATACTCCAAAAATATTGGATCATCAGGATAGTAAATTTTCAACTTAAGTGTTGTCCATTCTCTCTAGGCACTCTAGCTGGCATTCAATCAATAAGTTGTCATTTAAGGAATAGACTTTTCATTTTTAACTTTATTCCCTGATTAAAACAAGTTTGAGAGACAATGAGGGAATTAATTACAAAAGATGCTTACCATTATCTTCTCTAGTGTCTGCCAGCATGTTGTCAAGTGTTGCCTTCAATAATAGTTTGTAAATTGCTGGACTGAAAGCCTGAAAATAAATGATCCAAACAGTCAAAAGATATTGACACAAATAGTGAAATTATTCTAATGTTATTATACAATTAAAGACAATTCTGTAATTTCCAATACTCTGTACATAACAGGTAGAGACCAAACCCCATGTATATGGTGGAAATACTTGTATAGATTGATTTCCATACACTATTTGTAAGTTAAAATGTGGAAAGGCAGTTGGTTTAGATGGCCTCCCAAATGAAATACTGAAAAGTGGTGCTAGCATTTTGGTGCTAATATTTTGGCTCCATTATTTCAAAAACTTTTTAAACTTGTATTTTCTTCAGGAATATATCCCCAAAAATGGTCATCAGCATATATTTGTCCAATTTTTAAAGCTGAGGATCCATATAAACCTGAAAACTACAGAGGTATTGCAATTAATATGTGTATAGGAAAACTATTCAACTCAATACTAAACAAAAGGCTTGATAAATATTTAGAAACTAATAATATCATAAATCCATGTCAGATTGGTTTTTCAAGTAAAAGTAGGACATCAGATCACATGTTTGCACTAAAAACTATAATGGATAAGTACACCATTATGAAAGGTGGGAAACTTTATGCTTACTTTGTTGATTTGAAAAGAGCGTTTGACAAAGTCATTCATTCTGGTTTAAAATATAAGCTATCAAAACATAATATAAGTGGTAACTTTTATGCAATCCTGAGAGACATGTACAATAAAAGTGCATTATGTGTTAAAATAGGTGATGTGCTGGTCCAAGGACACAGTTATCGTCCTTTGGTTTTCGTTGTCTTCGAATATAGTCCCTAGTGTAAACAGTGTATAACTTACATGTTTTATTTAATACACTTTCCCAATTTATTTCTTTATATTAAATGCATGAAATATTAAGTAGGGGGATGTAATTACATGTCAAAAAAATTTGGGTGCTGAAACTTTGTTAAGTAGTGAATTGGTCCAGTTCTAAAAGGTCAAATTTCATCACGTCTGAAGCTATCACCCCCCCCCCCCTTAACACAGAATTGTCAATATTTTGAGTTAGAGCTGGTAGAAGTTTCTATAATTTTGATATTATTTGTCTAACTGGTAGTACACTACACTGTAAAAATATTTTTGAGAAAGAGCAGGTGTGATTTTTTTAATTTGAATTTATTGTCTAAAAGAAATGCACTACGAAATAACTGTTCTCGGGCCTGCTTACTTCTAATTCTTTAATATTCTAAAATTGGAGTAAAGCAAGTGGAGGTTTTAAGTCCAAACCTTTTCAAGATTTATAAATGATTTACTGGATGTATTTAAGGAAAGCCGATGCTGTTGATATAAACGGTCGCAGGATTGACTGCCTCTTGTATGCAGATGATATTATCATTTTTTCTAATTCCAAGGCAGGTCTTCAAAAATGACTTGATGATTTATCCAAATTTTGAACTAAATGGTGTTTAGAGGTCAATCTATCTAAAACCAAAGTTATTATATTAAACAAACCTGGTAAACTCTTCAAAGAATATTTTTATTTAGAAAAAGATACAATAGAACATGTTAACAATTATAAATATTTAGGTTTTAAATTTATATCTAGTGGACTTTTTAAGCAAGGAAAGGAAGAATTATACAAAAAATTATTAAAAGCTGTATTTAAATTGCAGAGATCTTTATCCAATCCAAGTATTTCTACTCTATTTCATATATAATATGACCATACAATAAAACCCATTTTAATGTATGGCAGTGAAATTACAGGTACGTATGTTTAAAACTAGCTCTGCAGCATGCCAGAAAGAAAGTGAATATTTATTAACATTAATATATGAATGATATTTTAGATAAATCCAATTTAAGATGTATGAAGTATATATTAGGTGTAAACAAAAAGTCTTCTAACCTATCTGTGCTAGGAGAGCTTGGTAGATTCCCTTTATATTTTTCAGTTGTATTATCAATGCTAAAATATTGGTTTAAAATAATAAATATGAAAGATGATATGTCAACTGTATGATACCTATATGAGTAACAAAAACATGTTTGATAATAATATTGAATGCTGGAATTCATCCATACATTTAATTTTTTATTTTTGTTTGTATCTATCTTTATACAATTTTCAATTGAGAAGTGCCATATGTAAAATTAGAATCAGTGCACATGATCTCAAAATAGAAAGAGACAGGTATAAAACATTATATATAGAAAGAGACCAAAGGCTTTGTAAGAAATGTATTCTAAATCTGGTTGAAATGAACAACATTTTATAACTAGATGTCCAGCATACAAAAATGATAGGGAGATATTTTTCAAGGAGATTAACTGTATCTGTCCTAATTTTATATATCTTTCAAATGAGGCAAAATTTGTTTGGTTATTTACATGTCTAGATGTTAGACAAAATGTTAATTTATGTATGTAATAACAATGATAATTAAAAATTGCTGAAAACGGGAAAATCCCCTTTTAGTAATGAATGTAACCCCATAAATTAGAAACGTAGTCTATAATTTATAAAAATTAAAAGAGAGCTCATGTAGATAGAATTAAACAATTCACCAAAGTTTCTTGCAAGTTGGTGAAATTATTTTTGAGTTGTCTGAAAACTGGAAACTGTAAATCTGAAATTTATGAAAAACCAAAGGGAGCTCAAGTCAAGAGATATAAACAATTCACCGAAGTTTTGTGGTATAAAGTATATTTAATTTATATATAGTCCACCTTCCTTTGGATAGAAACAAGTGCATGCTTGAGCTCTGTAACAAGCAACTTCTTTTATACGTGTTTTAAAGATTTCAATGATATCAAGCCAGTCAAGTTCAAACTATTATCACGTAGTACAATTCTCATTTACATATTATGAATATAAATTAGCAAAAGTACTACTAATTTCTGGCTATGCTAGACTTGGGTTTGCTTACTTGCTGTGTTTGTATATACATTCGATTATAATTAAAATCAGTGACGGATCCAGAACTTTTTGTAAGGGGGAACCACCGAGTCACATACCCGTAGCCAGGGGTGTTCGGACGAACCCCCCTTGAAAACAAATAAGCACTGTTAAAGTCAATGTTCTGTTCGAATTGTGACTGTTAATGTCGAGTTTGTGAGTCAAACGAACGCCCCTTCTGAAATTCCTGGCTACAGGCCTGCTGACCTTTAGTCGCTGTCACGTAAAATTGGCACTATGATTTTGTCAAAATTTTCTAAAATATCGGCTGTGTTTTCTTGAGATGATGTTTTTCAATTAGCGGAAGAAAAATCCTGTCCAAATAACCACTACTGTACTACCTTTCGTTGTATAATCCAACATTGTAATCAGAGCTCCAGATAAGCTGCATGTTTGCGTGATCCCGCAATAAAACTAATTCAAAACCCAATGCACATGGTGATCTCCGTCTTTATCCAAATAGTGTTAGTCATGTCGTCATAATTCTTTTCCTACTTCTCGGGACTTAACATAACAATTAGCAATTAATTAAAAGGAAAATAAATTTCCGGTAAAATTATTGAATAGAAGCATGTTTTAGTTTCCTTTTGAGAGGATTATGATGATAAGACTCAGCTAGTGTTGTCAGGAAGCGTCCCTTGAACGCAATGGCACATCCAGGCGTGATTGCATGCCTTAACGATTACAGGGTTAGAACTCGTCAAAACTAAATCAGTTGGAACATGAAAGGCCAAATCACTTAGGATTCACTTATATGAAGTCAGCATAGGAATCCAAAAGTTCTAATAAGGGACAATTAAATACAGATTTATGTAAATAAAATTAGACAAAAACAATGGTTATTTTTAGTTCAAGAGTACAACATGTATATATATCGAGGATAGTATATATTTCATTTTAGTTGATGAGTGAACACACACATTCAATATCGTGTTCATGATAAAACCCAATACATTGAGGAGCTTGGTGGTGAAAAAATCAATTTGATATTTGCTTGAGGGGCGACTTGGAATTAATAAAGCAATTGAAAAACCATTTCACTCAATTAAATGAAAATGGAGGGGTAAAAACCCCAATTTGTGAATTCTTATCTGGAGCTCTGATTGTTGTTACCAGAAGTGTTGCTGTGGAGTTCAACATGCTTTCTTTTTTCTTGTGTCTCTTGGAGCTTTTCATCATCTTTATGCAAAAAGCGCGGGAAATTGTAACATCAATGACAAGAATATTTCCAGAGAGTAAGGAATGTAATGTAAATAAGGGATCCTCATAGAAACCAAGATAGCAGTTTTACAATGTAAATAATCTTGAAAAATGTGAAGGTCAGGATTATACAGTGCAAACACAATTATAGGTAGGACAGCCCTGGATATTTGAACAGGATTTTAGTCCTCTTAATGAAAAACATCATCTCGAGTAAAAGTGGCTGATATTTAAGGTCCATCTGAAGGAAATGAAAAATATGGCCGTTTTAAACCCAAAAAATTACTATGAGTACAGACAACCTGATGCATCTAGGAAAGTTATTAAGCATGGCTGGACCTAGCCTCCTAGGTATATAAAAGTTAAATGAAGTCTATGTTTCAAAACCGTAATTCTACATAATCAACCAAATTTTTCCCACGAAAAGCCGGCCCCCCTCCACTCTGGATCCGCCTTTGAAAATTCATGTTTGCAAACAATATTACTAGACGGTTTAATCCTCTATGTGGCAGATCCAGGGGGATCCAGGGGTTGGAACTCCCCCCCCCCCTCCTAATGTCCTGGGTTAGGAACCCCCCTTTTTAAAATGGCTGGATTCGCCCCTGCATATTATATATTTACATACTGTTCCCATGTCTAAATAATACATCTACTGTTGTCTGTTCTATGGTTGGGTTGTTCAATTTGTTGCCTTTTTGACACATTCCCCATTTCCATTCTCAATTTTGTTATTGTCCCAACATTCAATTTGGATTTTGCCATGGTAAATGTTCCCTTTTATCTTATAAACTCACTGTTAATATGTATTTGTCACTGAATCTTCGTAATAAGTCTTTATCTAGGAGCAATAAAACTATGACGTCTTTCTCGTACATCATGAAATGCAATCAATGAAAGCGCGCGAAACAGGAAATCCCGGTGCGAGATTTGACAAAAAAGTATTGATTGTCGTGCCTTGTTTCAACAACTACTAATAATAAAAAAAAAACAATCAGTTTTGCTCAAACATATTTTTTATTTTTTTTAATCATTTTCTTTCTTTTTTTCATCTTTAAAAAGATCATTCAGATTTGACCTTGAACTAAACACCGTTCACCTGCAGGGACGTGTTTTTTGTTCATCGGGAGAGAGCCAGAAGAGGTCCATTACTGGTTTTTTTAAACTCGGACATCTTCCGGCCCTCTTTTTCCTCTTCTTTGTAAAAAAGTGGTTTAGTCAGCAGAGCACATAAAAACATGGCGTCGTTGAGTTTAAGAGAAATAATGAATGCAGATATTATACAGTGTGAGCTGTGCGATAGTTTAGCGCTTTTATGGCACGACAGCCTTTGTTGGACATCCCCGCAATTCAATTCAATTCAAAGCTTTATTTATAGTCGGCATGTTACATAAAAAAACACCTTTGAATTGAATTGAATTGCGGGGATGTCCAACAAGAATGATGAACTTGATGAAGGTAAATATTTGCTTGCAATAGCGTTTTATAATTACGAGACACGAGTTAAAGCGCTATATAAAAAATGTAAGCACGCTTTTTTGTCTTTTTTTTTACTTTTCCAACGGATATTTACCCAGAAAAAAATCTACGGTGCACTCGACTCCGGTGACTTAGCACGTTTTTATTTAATCTAAATGTTGTTTAGTTTCGTGAACTACGCGCAATGGACAAGCAACTGGGTACTGTATGTTTAAAACTTTATTACGAAAATTTCTTTAGTAAAGTTTGTGGATTTTTTGTAAATTTTTTGACTCATTGCCGCAAAATCCCGGCATTTTTTTTTAAATGCAATATAAAACAACAAACATTTTGACTGTGGACGAAGTTTTCTTTTGGTAGAAACAATTATTAAAATGCGACGTTTGTTCTTTTCGGACTGAGTACTAGTATTTCGCATTTTTACAGTTTTGATATTAGTATATTTAAAAATTTCGTAATACAAATACATACAGATTGGACTCGTAATAAACCTTAAATTTATTATTGATCTATTGTGGCCTTAATTATATTTGTCTTCCCACAACTAGTATTCAAATTATTCTTTTGTGACTACCCTTAGAGACTTGTTTGTCATTTTTTGTTTCGCGTGAATCTAGAAAGTTTCCCCTTCAGAAACATGTCAAAATTCATACAGAAAATTGTGTAATTGCCTCAAGACGGTTGGACATGGGGTTCCTGGTTCCAATTTCCATATCCCTTCTCAACTTTCAATTCAGTCCTTTTCCCTCAATCTCACTCCTATAGACTAATGGGACGACCATTTGATATTCTGGGGGGGGGGGGGGGGGGGGGAGCCAGGAGGATTTTGAAAATAAATAACTCAGCCTTGATAATCACAAAAATAAATGGTTTGTTCTTTGGTAGTTTGAAAATAAATTACCGGACTTGCACTGTATTGAAAATAAATAACGCAGCAGGTCTATAGCTTCTTGGGCCTTCAGCGGTTCCAAAACCCTTCAAAACTATAGCAGTTATATTAGAAAAGTTAGTATCGAAAACCACAAACTACAACGAGACAAGAACTGCAGACTAATGAATTCGACAAAGCACTTTAAAATTGCGCCATGAATAGAATTACTATCGCCAATAAAACAATTTCTAGCTGTAATTCAGTAATTTGAACTTTACCATAAAACTATGGAGGCCCCTCATGGGGGGTCCTAGTAATCACATTATCACCATTTTTTTGCCAATATAATCACATAATCATTAAATATTTGCTTATCTTTAGTAATCAAATAATCATAAACTAAAAATACAGTCCTAGGTAATCAAATAATCATGAAATATTTGGCTTAATAATCAAATAATCATTAAAAAAAACGGCCAAGTAATCACATAATCAAAAACCCCATGCGGGCCCTCACTATGTAAAAACTACGGAAAAGCCGTATTGTGGATTATGATAAAACTATCATAATATTTCCATTTAACCTTTAATGAATGAAACTCTATCGAGAAACTAAATAATATTTTCTAAATAACAAAATTAACTAACCTGATCTAACCTGTAAATATTGCCATTTAAGCGTCAGCATTGAAAGGTGGCTATTCAGTTAATGAAATACTAAATCTCTATATATAAATAAGGCGTACATATATTTTCCCGCGCTCGTGCAATAATAATTTATTCTATTTAAATCGTTCAGGTGTGTAGTGACGTGTATATGAAATTGTGCAGTGACGTATATTAGAAATGTCGTCAGTCTCAGTCAATCGTAATAATGAGTATGATGAAACAGAAAATGGAATGTATGAATGAAATAAATGAACTGATAAATAACCAATCACCGATTTAATAATACACATAAATACGACGGTGACAATACATTTTTGATATCAAAACATCGCTATGATATAAGACAAATATATAGCATTGATATAATACAGAGGCGGATTTAGGGGGGCAGCCTTTTTTGAGAAATAATTTGGTTGCTTATATAGGGAATCACTGGAGCGGGCCCCCTCTTAGGTCAGTCAGTGGGCCCCGACTTATGAAAATTTCTAGATCCGCCACTGAATTTTCAGTTAAAGATAGCTAGCAACTTCAGCTTGTATTTTGGTCAGATAAACCAACATGTTTAAATGTTATTTTTGAAATACTAATGTACAAAATGTAGCTAATGGTTAACCAAAAAAAAAAAATTCCTGATGAAAAAAAAAAATCCAAAAATTGATATTAAATTTATTTTACTGTCATTCAATTTGCCCCCCCCCCCCCCTTTTTTTTTCTCTTACAGAAATATAGCCCCCTCAGTTTGGATTAGTTTCAGGATTAAGATTGATTTCTTTTTCAATTTTAATGTAATGGTGATTTCATTTTCAATTTAAGTTAAAATTATTAGTTCAGTTCTTAAAACTGAAAAAATAAAAAAAAAAAAACACAAAAAAAAATAATGTTGTTCTACACGTACTTGTACAATGTATATATATGTCGTGTACAAGTTGCGATTTTGTACAGGTTATAACATGTACAAAAATATTGTAAGTGTTATAACTTGTATGATGCAAAAATACAAGTTATAACATGTACAAAAGTACCCCATACCATGTTATAACCTGTACAAAATATTGCTTAAAAATGGTTTCAACTTGTACAAAATTTAAAATAAATCTTCATGAAGTAGAATGTGCATTTAAATTCACCAATGCATAAAGAAAAACAATAAATAGGCCAGAACATGTCTTTTTCTATAAAGGACAATGATCACAAAGTTTCAGAAATATATGTTTCATGAATAATGTTGGTAAAATGTGTTTTCATGTAATTGTATGTTTTATGCAGTCCATCATGGTTTAAATAAGTGTGAAACTATTTACTAAAAGCTTGCATTTCTCAATGACAATTACATTAGATATACTAGTTTCTAAATTCTTCCAAAATATTTAAGAACGCTTTTTAATTATTTTGGGAAATACTCTTCCCTCTCGTTTTTATTGCATACAAAGACTAAAACAATGTCTTAAATGCTTACTCTGTAAAAGCAAGAGAAAGCTAAAATAGTTTTCATTGGACCATGCTTTATTGTCAATATATTTGGATCTACTCTTCCACATTTTTGGCCTTCAGCATAACTTATGTAAATTTATAACTCGCTTTTTGCATCAGGCGAATGTCATTTTGATGTTTTAAATATATATCCCCTTCTTTAAAAGCATTTATTTGTAGCCTTTGGATGTTGTCTGCTCCATTAGCGGGTTGTTGTCGTAAAACACATACCCAATTTTAATTCCAAATTTTATTTGTGGACACATCTATCCTGGATATACTCTTATATCTTTTAGTGTCAACTAGAATGAAAGTATTTTACTATCGCCTTCAAAGTGGACACTCACAATTATAATTCATCAAATAAAGATATGTCCATAGATAATCATAGAGGATTATAAGACATATCCTTAGATATAACTGTATCAAAAAAGGACAAAACACACTAACATGAAGGAATAATGAAAAAGTTATGAAAATGTTATTGAGGTCAATATCATCTGTTGCGATATTAGAAAAATATCCTTATTTTTCGATTTTGTACAAGTTAAACCCATTTGTAAGCAATATTTTGTACAGGTTATAACATGTATGAGGTACTTTTGTACATGTTATAACTTGTATTTTTGCATTATACAAGTTATAACATGTACAATATTTTTGTACAGGTTATAACCTGTACAAAATCGCAACTTGTACACGACATATACATAACGTCGACATGTATAAACAAAGATGTTCAACCATGTCTATCGGATTGATTCAATCCAAATTTTTATTATATGATAACCGTTTTATTCTAACATACATATATGTATATCTTTTTGAAAAATGAGTAAGCTTGATATAGGTTTTTGGAATACTCATGGCTTAAATAGTCACAAAATTGAAGATGCAGATTTTGTTACTTATGTAAATAGTTTTGAGATAGTTGGTTTTGTTAAAACTTTAGTATCTGACTCACCTGGAAATCTCCCAGATTTTCTATGCCTTTTACTGTAAAACCTATTAAACGCAAAAGAAAGGGAAGGGCATCAGGTGGTAAAGCAGTATACTGCAAACCGCATATCAGTAAGAGAGTAAAAGAGATCAAAAGATCAAAATTTTCACTTTGGTTAAAGCTGGATAAGCGAATACTTGGACTATCTTATACAGTTTATTTGTGTTTTTGTTATATAAAACCATATATGAATAAAGATGATTCAGAATTGATATTTACACAGCTTCCAAATGAAATCATGCAGTTTAAACATCAGGGAGAAATTCTAATCTATGGTGACTTTAATGCCCGAACAGGAGGACTCACTGCAGGACTACATTCAAAATGATGATGAAAATGAAAATTTCATTGATTGTCCTGTCCCTATTAATTACTCCCCTGATATTCCCTTAGTAAGACGTCAAATGGATAGAGAAAAATATACATGGCACTCTTCTTGTGTCCCTTTGTAAAGATTTACAGTTGAGACTTCTTAATGGGAGATTTCTAGGCGATTCCTTAGGATTTTTTACTTTTTATAATTCTAATGGCCAAAGCACAGTTGATTATATGTTAACAACACCTAATTTATTCTATTGTGTACAGCATTTTATTGTTAGATCCCTAGTGGAATTGTCTGATCACTGTTTGTCATCTGTATGCTTTAGATCATGTACTCAAAGAGAGACAACTCTTGAGTCTCATTCTGATGTTGGTAAATTTCAATGGGAACATTCAATGTCAGATAATTATCATGATGCTTTATTGCATAAAGAGTCTGTAAATGATATATTAGATCTAATGAACAATATTGATGATGAAAACTGCGATGATATTGATTTTCTTGTCTCATCAGTTAATAAAATTTATGTTAATGCTACAGGGCGCCGAATGGGACTCTTGTGGTTTTGTACAAAATTCAATTCTGTCATAACAAAATAATTTTTGTCTTACAAAACTATGTGCTACAGACTTGTTTTGTGAAAACTTCAATTTTGTGATGACAAAATTCATTTTTGTCATGACAAAATTCATTTTTGTAGACAAAATTCATATTTGTCATGACAAAAGTCAATTTTGTCTAAAAGGTATGCAAATATAAACATATTTGCATACAAAATTGACTTTTGTTACCTGATATGGAAATTAAATCACAAAAGTCAATTGTGTGAGACAAAATTAACTTTTGTGAGACAAAATTGACTTTTGTGAGACAAAATTGACTTTTGTGAGACAAAATTCAATTTTGTCATTTTTGTTGAGACAAAAGTCAATTTTGTTAATTTTGTTGAGACAAAAGTCAATTTTGTCAATATTGTTGAGACAAAAGTCAATTTTGTCAATTTTGTTGAGACAAAAATCAATTTTGTCAATTTTGTTGAGACAAAAGTCAATTTTGTTAATTTTGTTGAGACAAAAGTCAATTTTGTCAAGTTTGTTGAGACAAAAGTCAATTTTGTCAATTTTGTTGAGACAAAAGTCAATTTTGTAAATTTTGTTGAGACAAAAGTCAATTTTGTTAAGACAAAAGTCAATTTTGTTAAGACAAAAGTCAATTTTGTCAATTTTAATGAGACAAAAGTCAATTTTGTCAATTTTGTTGAGACAAAAGTCAATTTTGTGACGACAAAATTCATTTTTGTGACGACAAAATTCAATTTTGTAACAACAAAATTGACTTTTATGAGACAAATTTGACTTTCGTGAGACAAAATTGACTTTTGTGAGACAAAAGTCAATTTTGTTGAAACAAAATTCAATTTTGTCAATTTTGTTGAGACTAAACTCAATTTTATCAATTTTGTTAAGACAAAAGTCAATTTTGTCAATTTTGTTGAGACAAAAGTCAATTTTGTTAATTTTGTTGAGACAAAAGTCAATTTTGTCAATTTTGTTAAGACAAAAATCAATTTTGTCAATTTTGTTAATTTTGTTGAGACAAAAGTCAATTTTGTCAATTTTGTTAATTTTGTTGAGACAAAAATCAATTTTGTCAATTTTGTTAATTTTGTTGAGACAAAAATCAATTTTGTCAATTTTGTTGAGACAAAAATCAATTTTGTCAATTTTGTTGAGACAAAAGTCAGTTTTGTTAATTTTGTTGAGACAAAAGTCAATTTTGTTGAGACAAAAGTCAATTTTGTTGAGACAAAAGTCAATTTTGTCATTTCTGTCTCACAAAAGTCAATTTTGTGTAACAAAAGTCGATTTTGTATGCAAATTAGCTCACAGAAACCAAACTGAACTAATTTGAATACAAAATTGACTTTTGTCGCCCAATTTTCAAATTAGGTAACAAAAGTCAAGTCTGTGTAACAAAAATGAATTTTGTCATGACAAAAGTGACTTTTGTCCGCTGATAGATAATTTTGTATGACAAAATTTTAAATTTGTAGTATGATACAAATTTTGTTAAACTGAACTCATTTTAGTTGAACAAAAGTCACTTTTGTCCGTACAAAATTGAATTTTGAGTACAAAACCACAAGAGTCCCATTCGGCGCCCCGTAAATGCAGCATCACAAACTTTAGTATTAAAAAAGAAAAGTTCTCGTCCATCTAATAAGAGAAAAAGAGCTAAACCAAAAAAAGCATGGATGTCCAATGATTGTCTTTTTTTGAGGAAAGAAGTAAGGTCTCTTGGTAAAAGACTCCAAAAGGATAAAAATAATGCTAACCTTCGCCAAACATATTCTTATTGTGTAAAACATTATAATAAACAAGAAAAGAGCTTAAAAGCGGAGTTATAAAGGACATTTATTTGTAAATTGAATAGACTAGAACACAAAGACTCTCAGTCCTTTTGGAAATCTATTAACGATCTAAAAAATAACCACCAACAGGCACCCAGTCCATTATCAAAGCAGGAATGGGTAGAACATTACAAATCCTTATTAAACTCTGATTCAGAACTTAATTTTCCTGATGATCTTGAGACATCAAAAGATAATTATTGCTCTCTGGATTACCCATTTACTTGTAATGAAGTTAAAAAGGGTATCACTAGACTTAAATCTGGTAAGTCTGGTGGTCCTGATTTGATATTGAATGAGTTTATTAAATGTAGTGCCTCATCCATGGTACTAGTTTTAGTAAAACTATTTAATGAAATACTACAATGTGGAAAATTTCCAAAATCATGGAATCTGTCATATATTTCTTCAATTTTTAAATCAGGTGAGCCAAGTGATTGCAATAACTATAGAGGTATATGTGTCTCTAGCTGTTTAGGTAAATTATTTACTTCATTTATACTGCAAAACAGATTAACCGTGTTCATAGAGTCTAAAGACTTGTTGAGTGCCAAGCAGGGTGGCTTTCGTGAAGGATATAGAACAAGTGACCATATATTCATAATGAAAACTTTAATTAATAAATATCTAAATAAGTGTAAGAAAAATCTTTACATTTGTTTTGTGGACTTTAAAAATGCATTCGACAGTGTTGTAAGAAAGGCATTACTACATAAATTGCTCAAAAAGGGAATAGGTGGGAAATTTTATGACTTGTTAAAACATATGTATAGTAATACATTATATTGTTGTAAACAGATGGATTTATTAGTGAATCATTCCATGCTAATTTAGGGGTGAAATAGGGGGACAGTCTTAGCCCACCCTTTTTAATACTTTTGTTGATGACATAGATTCCTATTTCAATCCTGTTTTGTCTGATCCAGTTAATTTAAATCAGAATAACTTTAGTCATCTTCTTTATGCAGATGATTTAATCTTAATTTCAGAAACACCTAATGGCTTGCAACACTGTGTGGATGCCTTACAATCCTTTTGTATTGATTGGGGCCTAAATGTGAACACCAAGAAAACCCAAACTATGATTTTATCAAATAGTAAAAATAGATCTTTATTAGATACAACATTATTTTTTATTTTGGTCCCCAACCATTAGAATCTGCTACGGAATATAAATACTTAGGTATAGTCTTCAACAATAGAGGTAAACTTAATATAGCAGCTGAAAATCTTGCTGATAAAGCACGTAAGGCATATTTCGCCTTGAAATCAAAATTACCATATTCTAATTGTATTGTGCAGTGGAAAAAAGGGTAAGACTTTTCAACTCATTAATTTCACCAATTATGACTTCTGGATCTGAAATAGGGATCTCAGATTTTAATATAAATCTTGACACTGCTGATAAACTACCATTTGAAAAGGTTCAGAATATGATTATGAAAAATGTTCTTGGTGTTCATGGTAAGGCTTCCAATTAAGCTTTACGTACAGAACTTGAGCTATATCCAGTGTGTTTTATATCATATAAACTAATGTTTAAATACTATGCTAGATTAACTGACATTGAAGTTGGAAACAACCCAAAATTTGATCTATTAAAATCTGCATTCATTGAAGATAAAAAATTGTATACACAAAAGAGCGCTTGCTGGGTACAGTCATTACATAAACTAAAAAAGTTAATCAGCTTTGATTCACTTCAAATATCACATAATATGTTTGAGGACTCACTGAAAAACTTTTATAAATACAAGATTTTGGGTCAACTTGAGAATATTAAATCTAATAACACAGGCAAACTAAGATTTTATAGTAAAATGTGTTCATCATTTGACTTGAAAGCTTACTTAAGATTTGATATTAAAAAATATGATAGGTCACTGCTTACAAAAATTAGAATAAGTGCACATTCACTTGCAATTGAAACTGGGAGGTATAGCAAACCAAAAATTTTAGCAAGTGAATGATACTGCAAACTTTGTAAAGATGAAGTGGAAGATGAAGTTCATTTTCTTTTACATTGTCCTCTATATAAAGACCTTCGAGAGAAGTTTGATATTTTCAAAAACCTTAATAATGATGATGATATTAAATCAACGATCTATTTACTTAACCCAGTAAATCTAGTTAACACCAGACAAATATGTAGTTATTTAAGTCAAGCTTTTGAAACTCGTTATAATAATCTAATGTCAGTTGGTCTACCATAAGTATAATACCATGTAATACTGTGATATTATATATATAATTGGTACTTCAAATGTTTTCTTCATTTTGTATTTGCATAAATTGTCATGTTTAATGTGTTTATATCTTGGAATACGCATTGTATCATATGTGTTTTGTCCAATAAAATATTTGAATTTGAATTTGTAATACAATATAGCAGTATCTTTGACTTATAGGTAATTTTGGCTTAGCAAAAAGTAAAATTACAAAAATGCTGAACTCAGAGGAATATCAATTTGGAAAGTCCATAATCACATGGCAAAATCAAAAAACAAAACGCATCAAAAACGAATGGACAAGAACTGTCATATTCCTGACTTGGTACAGGCATTTTCAAATGTAGAAAATAGTGGATTAAACCTGGTTCTACAGCGCTAACCCTCTCACTTTTTTCACAAACAATTGAATTCATCTCAATTGCATTCCACTGAATTTTCAACATGATATTTATAGACTGTGTACATCTACAAATGATAAATCGTGCATTTATGTTTCATTTATTTGACAATTCAATTTTCTCGTTTAATTACACCTTGCTTGTTATTACATAAAATAATTCATGGAAATTATACACCAGACCTATGTCGTGTTAAACGTCACCCTGTTTTAAGAAAAGAGTCATTACTTTATACCGAGAAATCTGCCTTTCTTCGTACAAATGCTAACATTCGTCTGAAATTTCCCACAATGCAACTCGTTGATATAAGACAATATCGCTCGTTGATATAAGATTTTTTTTTTATCGAATCGCTTCTTCCATAGACTGATAATGTATAAGATGCGGCCGTATAAGACCAACTAATAATTTCTATATGCAATTAACAATGAGCAAAACCTTTACTATATAGTCAGCTATAAAAGACCCCAAAATGACAAATGTAAAACAATTGAAACGAGAAACTAACGGTCTGATTTATGTACAAAATGTGAAAATTCCTTCATAACATGAATTTTCTTAATTATTTGCTCTGTATAAAACAATCCCGATTTAAAAATTGTAATCAATGAAAACATTTTCTTTTTCAAAAAATAATTTGGACCCGCCAACCAACTTTAATCATTGAAAATTGGCAACGGCAGCATAAGAGCACGTTTTTCTTTTTCAAAGTTGATGCACTTATTATAAATTTTTTTGTTAGCGATTTTTGAAAATATGCTATTTTTAACTTTTCCATAAAATCGGGATTGATGTTAAGATTTTGGACTTACTTAAATGCGTTAAAATAAATGATATGAATTATAATGTAAGTATAAGTCACTATTTAAGAAAAATTAAATAAAACCAAATTCTGGGACTACTATATTAACGTTAGTATAATAGTCCTAGGATTAAAGTGTGATAAAATAAGATTATGAAAGAAAAAAAATAGCTGGCGATATACTACCTATATCTTTCACATAATCAAAGACAATTCAAGAAGCATTTGCAAGCATTAACGTAAATTGAGGGAGCGAAATTACCAAATTACAACAAACATATATAAACGTGTAATTGGGGACAAGAGACAGAAACAAGAAACGAAATATTTACAATTTTACTAGCAAAGACAGGAGACGTTCTCTGGCAGAGAGAACATTGCTTAATTTCAAAAAAATAAAAGAAACTGATAATACACAAATAGTAAAAAAAAAAGAGAAGAAAATAAGACATCGAAGGTTATAGGCAAAGACAGCCAATGTGATATGTTAAATTGTAAGCACGCTCGTCCTAAGAGTAGAGAGGTAAGCCTCAGATTTGTCCTAGTACACTTGTTTCACTCATAGTATGATGCGATATGAAAAATACCATGTAATAATCTGATATTATAATCGAATTAATAAAATAACGGAAGAAAAGCAGTTTGTACGAAAACTAGAAATGTATAAATATGCATTTTTCAATGAGATAAAAAATCTGTAAAATATGATTAATTTGTATGATATCTTGAAAAAAAACAAAAAAACCAACAATTCTTACCGTCATTAGAATAATTATTTAATCCTTGTCGCTGGAATCCGTTATTTTTGTTTACCTCAGTCTGATGACATTATGAAATTACTTGCGCAAACAATCAGAGGGGCGCAAAACTAAATAAAAATCGGGAAAATCCGACATTTTCTTTCCTTTTTTCAAATTCAGGGGTTCTATTATATGAAATGCACAGAAGATCATACACGAGGCGCAAAAGTGACTTGCGCGAGCTTCCATTTCATTCGAAAAAACTGTAACGTGATCAATTTCCAATATAAGTTGAAGGTCTTAATGCTGTCAATCAATTTATTTATATTACAAATTTTATAGTTCTGGTTCCAATAGTACTTAGTACTGTAATTGTTTTGGGCTTTTAACTATAGCTGTCAGTAATTGCGAGTACTCTCAAATCGAACTATCGTTACCAATTGATATTTAATAGTATGTCTTTCTTTTGTTGTGAGGTTTCACTATTGTTTCAGATAAGGGTGAAGGTTGACATAAAAACGTCTAAACCCACTGAATTCGTTTGTATTCTGTCCGAAGTTACCTGATGTTCAGTAGTTGTCGTTTGTTGGTGTGATTCATAAAAGATAAACGAAAAATACAAGAGGGGCAGTCAAACTCATAAATCGAAAATAAACTGACAACGCCATGGCTAAAAATGAAAGGACAAACAATAGTTCACATGATATAACATAGAAAACTAAAGAATAAACAACATGAACCTCAACAAAAAATGGGGGTTATCTCAGGTGATCCGTAAGGGTAAGCAGATCCTGCTCCACATGTGGCACCCGTCGCGTTGCTTATGAGATAACAAATCCGATAAATAGTATAATTCGGTAGGTCACATTTATGAAAGGGAAAGGGATTGTAGTTACGACGTAAGGAACATATCCGATATCATTTGTGAAACGGTTATTCCATAACGGTCAACCAACTCGTGATGGCGTCCGTAAAATTTACGAAGAGATGATTTCAACTTCACTGTTTGAAACTCTTGATTTAATAGCTTCGTTGTGAGCCACAACCCTCTATCAAGAAAATCATGATAGGAAATACAGGCACGGGAATACCCCGTATGCAGGTGCTGCTGGAATGTTGCTACTTAGAAATGGAAACTTTACAATTGGGAAGCTGAAATCATCTCTTTTGTCGTAAAGTTTTGTTTTCAAACGACCCTCATTGTCAATTTCTAGATGTAAGTCAAGATATGAGCCAGATTTAACTGTATCTGTTATATCCTTTATCTCTAGTTCAATGAGATAAATGCGTTCGACATAGTCACCAAATTTTAAATCATTTAGTGAAAGAACATCATCTTCTAGTATGTATAAGTGTTTCTCGTTTCTTTATATAGATTAACCGTTGGTTGTCCCGTTTGATTGGTTTTTACACTAGTCATTTTTGGGGTCCTTTATAGCTTGTTGTTCGGTGTGAGCCAAGTGTGACTTAGGTGGAGAGACTGAGTTGTCTAATTGGCATACCACATCTTCTTATATATATTGTATGTAGAAAACGAACAGACGATGTCATGTAAGAAAAAACCCGATAAACGACCATAAAACAACAGCTTACAAAACACAACATTGAAAACTGATTAAATACAAACCAACACCGGGGTGATTGTTCCGTAGGGTAGGTGGATTCTTCTCCACAAGCGACACCCGTCATGTTACTCCTATACAATACGCTTACAAGTTTACCGAACTGGTTAGGCATCACGCAATATAATTCACTGGTTTTCGTAGTAGATTTCTTCCAAGGTAAGAAATTTGAGTCACACAATCTCCCTGCAAAATGAAACAAATTGCCGTTTTGAAAAATAAGGGTCCATGAACTCGTTTTCAAATTAAATCAGTTTGAATGATAAAAATCAGTCGAAAAATGCATCTTTTCCCGATATGTCACAGTTTGACGTCGCGAAAATAACATTTTACGTTAGCAACGTCATTACCTCCCCTGTAACTGTATCATATGCCCTTAAGATTGTTAAGTCATTCAATCGACAAACATCGCTTTGAACGAACGTCAAATAGTCAGTTGTGGGGTTTGGTAATACTGTTTACTTTCTTAGGTTTCTTAGAGATACAAAAAACAATGGCTTTGTTAGTTTCATTTTAAATAAAGATTATGATACACGTTGGTTGCGAAATGCTCATGAAAGAGCTTCGATATCACTAAAATGTCGAGACTTGGTAGGAATGGTTAACCTTGAAACATCCGCTCAAAAAGATTTTTAAAAAATTGAATGAAGCGAGACGAAACTGATGTTTTGAAATTGTTTCAGACACTGCAAAAGCTGGCCAATTCCATTTTAACATCTGAGCAGTTATATGGCTTGTTTTCGGGTTCTGTTGCTTCTTCGGAATTAATATGCGACCTACTTAACGCGTATGAAAAGGGAAAATTTGCTTCAGAAATTTTCATTACGGAACGGATTATTCAAAAGTCAACCGATATCTTCAAAACACTCAAAAGATAGAAATAAAAGGCAAGCAGTTTTCAAATGGCTGATAAGAACAACAAATATTGAGAGCAGATGAAAAAAAAATGTCGCCTGCTTGTCATAGCCCAGACAAGATAGTTGATTATGCGATAGGTTCTCCAGTTTGAATTAGGTCCTCTTCCAATGTCTCTTGCAAACTTTGATGGTACACAAGAAATGAAAAATTAAAACCTGTCCTGAGTGGTCTTTTAAAAAAGGCTCATTCCTTAGGAAAGCATGTGGATATTTGATGACATGGCAGTTATTCAAACCATTACTAGGATACCTAGCACTTTTTTCGATTTGGCAATTGTTATTTTAAAAACCATCATTTTAGTTTTGAAAAGCGGTCCCGCATTGATTTTGTCACTGAATAGTATCGCACAATATTCATAACGAAATTAGAATGGCAGGTCCTTGGGAGGGCAAATCATTACTATAAGTTCTAAACCATCACACTCGTGTTCTTGGGAGTGGAAGAAATGTATGTTAGTTGGGGGCAACAAAGTTGCTTTTGTTGAATTCTTTTGTTTTGAACAGAGTAAACAATCCTATAGATTTACACTTAAATGTATTGATTTATTTGTATCACATGGAAGTATGTGCCACAAAATATATGTTGAAAATTGAAATAGCGTAGAATGGTTTTAGCTTATAATCAAAAAGCAAGAAGCCGATAAAAAATGTTTCTCAATAAAATGCAAAAAAACATGCAGCTGACAAAGGTTACGACTCCATTGTTAAAAAAACTTCTGACACTGTTGTGGAAGTATTGGCTTACTATTTTCACAGTTGCATATCAATTCTAACATTGTAAGTCTGACAGATGCATCCCCGAAATGCAGATTATTAAATGTGCAATCAATGTGTGCAAGTTTGGTGAGAATGTTTGTAGAAAACTGCCATTATTTCACACCAATACAGGTTTTGATTCAGTAAGTGTTTTGTCTGGTAAAGAAAAAAAGCAAAGCATTCGGCTTTTTGACACGTTATGTGGAGTTTTCAGAAGGTCTATTCTATATTGGTGAAACCTTGGAAGAGGTTGGCGAAGAGTTGTCAAAACACCCGAGAGGTTTTCGTGTTCTATATATGGCTACGAAATTAAAAATTTCGATAAATAAAGATCAGAACGTTTTGAAATGCAAAAGATGCAATGTTAAAGCACATTAAACAAGCCATCTTTCAGACGAAGATTTGGAAATCTGCTCTTAAACACAACACTGGTCTGTTGCCAAAAAACTATGATTGGATTGTTTAGAGAGCTTTGATCAGTATCCATTTCCTAGACAAGAAATGCTTTGGTAATTCTGATGTGCTGTTCATGTAAAGCTAGTTGTGCCAAAAAAGATGTTCATGTGTTCAACAAGGTTTATCTGAAACAGATAGCTGTATGTTAAAGCTCGAAAGCTTGTAGATATAAGCATTATCAAATCGTGGATATTGCTAACGATGACGACAAAGATGATGGAAAAGATGATAATGATAATTCGGTAGATGCAGGTGACCTAACTGATGATGACTCTATGGATTGACCTTCTGTGTGACCTTAAAATGTGGTGATGGGGTTGTTAAATTTAAAAAAAATGGAAATCTAGAAACCCTGACAGTTTTGTGTGTTTTAATATGTGAGTTATTTCATGAATGCGATGTATAAACTTGTGACAGAATCGTGCATTCTGGTTGCTTATGTTTGTGTTTGTCGTTGATTCTATGTTATTGGTTCTTTTACCTTTAATTTTTTTCCAACAGCCTTTATATACTTTATGCTGTATGTTTCAATGTGAAAAAATATACCATTTTATCAAGAAAATTAGTACGTATGCTTCTTTTCATTTAAAATCATGACTTTTGGAAATTGACCCTCCCCCTTTTTTTCTTGGTCCTCTACGATTTAAGAATTAATTAAAAATTAGCCTGCGTTATAATAAGATATGAGGTGTTCCATTTAATAAGAAGTATAGTACTGAATACTTGGTTATTTTTACATTTTTCTGTAATAATGTGCAAAACAATTTTTTTTGATATACCCTGAAATAAGTCCCCTTTTTACCCCTTTTGGACACTTTTTCAAAAGTCTAACACCTCTTAAAATATTCTTCAGATATTACTCTATATATTTATACCAAAAAAATGCGGTACCCTGGGGTGTAACCCGGAACTGAATTTTTGCCCTACCAGCTGATGGACTAATATGGATGAAAATAAGTTACCAGTTTAATCAAATAGTAAACAAAATACAAGTGCTAAAATCATTGCATTTTACATGTCCAGTCCAAATACATACAAAAAAAATCTTAAACATGTTCAATATAAATTGAATAAGTATAACAAAAAGTTTCCTTTATTCATGACCATAAACCCAGTTTAAGATTTTTTCATTGTAATCAGAATGTAATCATAAAGTAATCAGGATTACAGGGTATTTTGAAAAGTAATTGATTAAATTAAATTATTATCAATGTTAATTCAACTGATAGGGCGGAGCTTCCGTTTTAATTTGCATAAGGACAGTCTATTTGAAGAAGTGTGTGATAAGGATGATTACCGTTATAACTATAACTGATTTCAAATCACCTATCATTGTCATCAAAGGAATTTACAAAACAATGACTGGACACTTCATTGATGAGTTTATCCTAAAACACCTGTATATAGATGGACTGGTTTATTGTGAGCGAATCGGTTAAACTCCGCCCAGTCAAGTGAAATAAATCGAGTAATACATGTCATCAGATTTTTGGCGGATTAATGATTACAATGATAACTTGGAAAATTGTAATCAATTACAGCTGATTAACGATTACAATTACAATAACCCCAACTCTGCATGATATCCGACTATGCGGTATGGGAAACCGAAAACTAGGTTTAATCCACTATTCTCTACAAAAGTAAATGTCTGTTCCAAGTTAGAAATATTGCAGTTGTTTTCCATTCGTTTGAAGTTTTTGAGCTTTTGATTTTGCCTTTTATAAGGGACATTTCGTTTTGAATTTTCCCTCGAGTCCGGTAGTTTTGTTATTTTACTTTTTGTTTATTGTTGAATGCCGCACGGTGACCTGTTTATAATATATATGTATACATATATATAAACAAGTCTAAATTGAAAACAACATTCAAACCTATGAGCGTGTTGGATAAAACCCTCAATTTTATACGTCTGCATGCAAAACAAATTTCTTGATAGAGAAGTCTAAATACAGCACATACAACATTTTCCAGAAGACCAAAAATATTTAAAAAGTATATTTTAACAAAACAAACTGACTAGCAGGTCGAACAATAGATGTTCTTAAACACGGCATGCTCACTGCCATGGCGATTGCCAATAAACGGATCACCAGATGCAACAAAATAAATCTTAGTGATTTATTTAATACCAAACAGAAATAATAAACTTTCGTAAAAGATGGTATATCACAAAGGTGCAAACCAAACTAACGAGGTCCAATTTGTCAGCCGTCATCACGTAAAAACGATGAATCAAAGAATTCAACTATATATATAACTTATATAGTACAATGCTGTTGATTAAAAGTTACACCACTCCAGACCCTTTTGTTTTCCACAAAATTAATATTGCCAATAAAATTAATATTGCCAATAATTAAGAAGTTCCGGGTCGAATCCGATACCGATACCAATAGTATATTCACCTGTTACCTATTACCTTATCTGTACGTTCCGCATCTGACAGGCGCACCACCAAACGCTGTATTTAGCTATATACACGGGTCGTAATCACAGGGTTGACACTACTAAAATCAATCATTGTCACATTGTTCCCGATTGTAGTATTTTAATCAGTATGACTTTCTAAGATGACAATACGAATAATAAAAATCTGGACTTAAAATAAGGCGTATAGGTACAGCATGTACAGTTTTCAATTTGTTAGACGTAAAACAGTGAATCAAAGATTCAATTTTATTCATAACTCATAAAGGACAAAACTGTTGATTAAAAAATACTCCTTTCCAGAGACTTTTGTTTTCCAAACAAAATCAATAATACCAATATTAAATTGACAAGTTCCAGGTCGACGGGTTCAAACAGAAAGATGTTAAAAGCAGAGAAAACTTCATCTTATAATCGGCATGACTTTATCAGATGACAATACCAATACTAAAATAAGGCTTACGCATAGTTATATTCTTTAATTCAGTCACACACCCGCGATATCACGGATGTGTTCTAGTAAATATATATACATATTAAGTTGTAAATATGGTGAAACTAATCCTCAAAATAAGTTTAAAATGCCCTGGTGTGGAATAAACTTGGGTTAAATTGATCATACTTCTTAATTTACTTATTTCAATCCGTTTTAAATATTGTATACTGCCTTAATGATCACATACATGTATGATAATAACTGTTTAAATTTGTTTGCTGGGCATTAATTTACCGTAATTTACCAATTATGGATTCGGTAATTTCCGCTAAAAAACGAAGTTTACCGAATGATCTCATCATTCATAAATCTCATCATACATCAATCTCATCATACAACAAAAAACGTATGATGTTGTGAACACTTAATATAATGTTGTGAGCACTTAATATAATGTTGTGAGCACTTAATATAATGTTGTGAGCACTTCATATAATGTTGTGAACACTGCATATAATGCTGTGAGCACTGCATATAATGCTGTGGTCACTTCATATAATGTTGTGAGCACTACATATAATGCTGTGATCACTTCATATAATGCTGTGAACACTGCGTATAATGCTGATTATTAACATAAGGCAGTCGTGGCGTTCCATAATTCCTAGTTTATTGAATTACTATCATCAGCAGTCAATTTTACAATGGTGATGCAAATGCTCTTTGCATACGCTGGTATTCAGCCTTTTTTATACGACAACTTTCACAATAAAAAAAATATCACCGTCTCGTTTCCGTTTGTAGTACCAATTAATAGAGATTAAGTTTTTCTACCAAACTATACGTCTTTGTCTTATTTCCATTCTGATTCCACAATTTGTGAGCAATTTACTGTGGTAATAATTAAAGGTTGGAGTTGAGACATCGAACAGGCCTATCAAGGTACAGCATGTACAGTTTTCAATTTGTTAGCCGGAATGACGTAAAACAGCGAATCAAAGAATTCAACTTTATTTATAACTCATAAAAGGACAATGCTCTTGATTAAAAAATACTCCTTTCCAGGCCCTTTTGTTTTCCAAATAAAATTAATAATACCAATAATTGATAAGTTCCAGGTCGACGGGTTCAAACAGAAAGATGTTGAAGGCAGAGAAAACTGTGCATCTTATAATCGGTAGGACTTTGTCAGATGACAATTCCAATACTAAAATAAGGCTTACGCATAGCTATATTCTTTAATTCAGTCACAGACCCGCGATATCACGGGTGTGTTCTAGTAGTTATAGCCTCTGGTCTTTGTTAGTCTTGTCACGGTGTATTATTTTAATTTTAGTTTCTTGTGTACAATTTGGAAATTTGTATGGCGTTCATTATCACTGAACTAGTATATATTTGTTTAGGGGCTAGCTGACGGACGCCTCCGGGTGCGGGAATTTCTCGCTACATTGAAGACCTGTTGGTGACCTTCTGCTGTTGTTTTTTCTATGGTCTCTTTGATACATTCCCCATTTCCATTCTCAATTTTATATATATATATAATTGTCAATTTTCATATCATATTGTCTTTTTGGAGATTTGTCTCATTGGCTATCATACCACATCTTCTTGTTTTTATATAAACAGTTTTGTTTAAATACAAATACTATGTGTTTGCAGTGGCGGATCCAGACATTTTAAAAAGGGGGTTCCCAACCCAGAGTAAAGGGGGTTCCAACTATATGCTCCCATTCAAATACATTGATCGTCCAAAAAAAAGGGGGTTTCAACCCCCCCCCCCCCCCCCCCTGGATCCGCCACTGGTCAGTTTGAGTTCGAATGGTTTGCCAACTTTCTACTCGAGAATTCAAACAATAAAACAAATTAAACTATACATACATATTTAATTTTATGGCGAAAACTTCAATATCAGCATTCTTTATTTACATTTATTCTACATAACATCATAAATTAATAGAAAACTTAACACAATTTTGAGGAATAAAATATCCTCATTCTATACAACCTTTGAAAAGATTGAGTTTGGTAAAATGAAGTCTTCAAATACTCATAATGATTATTAAAAAAAGGTAAGAAACAACGGATCCGATAGAAAGCCAAACATAAAACATTCGTGTGGGTGAAAAATAAATGCAGAAAAATCAGCGTGCATAGACTGATTGATATCCTCAAATCGTATCATCACTGCTGTCTGTATCACTATCACTGCTTTCATCAGAACTCTCCTTCTTTTTCACAACTGGGGCCCAGTTTCCTTTACCTACTAAAGTCTTTGCTCGAGCTGCCGAAGGTGGACGAGATGTGACTGTATGCGACGACTTGGTTGAATACACATTCTGGGCGTGATTTTGTGAAACTGGAGCCGTTTCCGGACTAGGTGAAGGTTTTTGTCCTAAACGAGCTTTCAGACTAATAGTTGGACTGAAACAGAAATAATGAATTTTGTTACATTAATAAATGATACTTGTACTAGGATACTGCATTAAAAAGTTATTTTGAATGACAAGGCAGTCAAATGTACAAAGAATTAATTAATAGTTTTACTTCGGTGCCTTCAGGCATGATCGATGATGATTTTCGTTAGAATAACATTTGTGTCCAAAAAAAACCAGCTTATAATTTGAGTACTGGCACGCGTTTCGTGTATTTACGACTTATCCGTGGCGCAGGCCCTGAATCAAAACATTTGGAATGCCAATTCAATTACGAAGATGAAAAGCTTTGGAAAGTTCAAAACCAAGCATTCCGACCAAATAGTTGTCGTTGTGCGAATCTTTATCAGTTGTGCTCGAGGCCAACAGTAAAATGGTGTTTAACAGACACAGTGGCGGATCCAGAAATTTTCAGAGCAGTAATGCTTCTGTAATTCCTTATATAATATTTTTTTCCGCAGATCCCTGCCCAAAACCATAAATCCGCCTTTGGGGCGTCGTAAAATAAGGTCCTAAATCATACCAGACGTGACTCTATTGATACATAACGCATGCACAACTTTAGGACATTAATTGGTGATATGAAAGCGCAAACAATTGTCTTAAATTTATAAAAACTAGGAAAAAAGATGCCTAGATTTTTGAATTTTTGATTAATTTAATTTTTAAATCAATTTTCGTCAAACAAAATTTTCTATGCAAACTTTTTAAACTATTTTAAAAGGATCCATTCATTTATATTTCATTAAAATAAAATCTATAGAAAAAAGATTTATTTGTATTTTCGGTTCCAGTTTAACTTACCACAGCTATATTTTAAATAGCTGTTACGTGTTGTCTAGACGACAATAGACTAATAGCTGAGATGTAAAGCGAATCACTTCTATATATGATGAACACTTAATTGATCAAATCACGAGTCTTAAAATCTCTTTAAATAAATTAACAACTGTTGCAAGGAATTCATCATGAAATTGAGAATGGAAATGGGGAATGTGTCAAAGAGACAACAACCCGACCAAAGAGCAGACAACAGCCGAAGTCCACCAATGGCTCTTCAAATTCAATGCTGCGGGAAACTCCTGCTTCAATCTAAATTGTGATGAATTTTAAGTTGTCCTTCGTAGTTTGATAGAGGTGATGATATAAAGATGTTAATCTCATTTGAGTACCACAGAGAACTCTGAAATGAACCATACGTTTTACTTGTGTTAATTAATCGTAAGTATATTTAATTAGTGACAATTTTACTCACCCTCTTTTTATTGTAACACAATCACATTAATATTTTGTATTAACGTTTTATATGAGGAAAACAAAAGTTAATTTAATTTACTAGATACTTACTACTTTATTATATTCTATGTTACATTTAGATAAAAAGTAAGAAGAAAAAAAGAGTTCAATACTAGTATCTCAATTGTTTGTAAAACAATTGAAAGGTCTTTCCTGTAAAAGTGATGTTTTCGTATTGTACTTTGTACGACCTTTCGTTTTATATACGACAAGCATACCTTCTGAAACTTTTCACTTTTTTACACTTAATGACCTCATCCGCCTACATTTTTGAGATCGGAATTATGATATATGAAACAGAGTAGATGAGCTTTCATTTGATATGCGACAACACCATGTTCTAGAAAGATTGATTTTTGCACTTAATAACCCTATCCAACTAATTTGTGAAGGTCGGGAATTTGATATTTCAAATGTACACATCATGACCTTTCATTTGATATACAACAACCCTACCTTAAAAGAACATTTATTTTTTGCACTCAATGACCCCATCCAACCCATTTTTGGGTGACGTCAATTTGAAATTTGAAATGTACGCTTTATGTTCTTTCATTTGATATGCGACAACCTTACCATCTGAGAAATTTGAATGTTTGCACTAAATGACCCCATCCGTCCCCCTGGGATGAAAATGAGGTTTAAAATTTTCACTTTTAAGTAGAGTTTATTAAAACCTTCAATTTGATATATCAGATGACCCCATTTGACAACGTGCAAATAATGATGCAATATCAACTATATAAAAAGAAGTTATGAAACTTACAAAGTCAATGCAAAACTTGAAAATTTCAAATTGATTTTTTGGTGTATTTTTCCATGGAATGTTTTTGGTATTTGGTCAAACATATAACTATGTCAACCTCTTCAATTTCTAAAACATTTTAAGTGGTAAGCTCTTGATGATTCAGAAATACATGCCTCCGTTCGCAAAACTTCAAACTGCATTATCTCTAAAATGACAATAGATATCTCAAATCTGTTAAATGATAAATGATCTACAGTTAAAGGACATCATTATAGAAAAAGAATTGGGACAATTTCAAAGTTCACCAAGGTCACAATTAATCATCAAATATATGATGCAATACAAAACTTGATAACCGGAAGTCGTAGAGACATGAGACTATCACCATTCAACTCAGGACCACTTGACCTTTCAAATATCACAAGGTCAAGGTCATAGTATAATGTGAAGGTCAAGGTGAAATTTCATCATGACCTGACATTGACCTCAAATTGAAGGTCTTGAACTACTGATCATCTTTGCAGTTTATAGTAGGTTGATATCTGTTACCTTTAAAAAGATATACACACAATACTATACTTTTAAGAATCATCCCGTCGTAACTTTTGAACAGACAGTCGGACTCTTTTGAGCTCAGTGTATAAAATGTAGAGCTCGTCGAGAGGAACATTTTATACGCTGTAAGTATACAGCAAACTCTTGTCGTTTTCTTAATATGAAAGCTTGAAATTGCAGCGTAATTTTTTTTTGCACTCGGTGACCTTTGACCTTGGGTGCAAATTAAAGGTCACATGAACTTAAGATTATTGGTGTAGGTCCCAAGTCTTTACGACTTCCAGTTCTCGAGATACAATTTTTGAAAAATTGTGTATATTTTTTCAAGGGAAATAACTCCTTATAAGGGTTAACAACAAAATGAATGTATATGTTAATTAACATTGCCATCTGGTCTTGTACATGTTGCCGTTTTCAAATGGATTCTATCTTAAATACTTCTTGAGAAAAATGTAAAAGAAAGAAATTGCTTCAAGGGGACATAACTCTCATAGGGAATGATGAAATCCTTAGCAGCCTCATATGGTAACACATCATGATGAGATCTAACTATTGTTCAAATAAGGTCATGATATCTTCAAAAACAACGAGGGGGGCCATGTCGAAAAAAACCAATAAAAGGGAGATAACTTCTAAAGGGGATGATGAAATCCTACACAGCCTCATCTGGTAATACTTCATGATGAGGTCTACCGATGGTCCATATTTGGTCTTGATAACTTCAATAGAAACAAGGGGAGGCTATGTTAAACAAATGCTGGATGAAAAAAAAAAAAAAAACTAGTATCTCAATTGTTTGTAAAACAATTGAAAGGTCTTTCCTGTAAAAGTGATGTTTTCGTTATGTACTTTGTACGACCTTTCGTTTGATATACGACAAGCATACCTTTTCAAACTTTTCGCTTTTAACACTTAATGACCTCATCCGCCTACAGTTTTGAGATCGGAAGTATGATATATGTAATACAGAGTAGATGAGCTTTCATTTGATATGCGACAACGCCATTTTCTAGAAAGTTTGATTTTTGCACTTAATAACCCTATCCAACTAATTTTTTGAGGTCGGGAATTTGATATTTTAAATGTACACATCATGACCTTTCATTTGATATACAACAACCCTATCTTTAAAGAAAATTTATATTTTGCACTCAATGACCCCATCCAACCCATTTTTGGGAGACGTCAATTTGAAATTTGAAATGTACGCTTTATGTTCTTTCATTTGATATGCGACAACCTTACCATCTGAGAAATTTGAATGTTTGCACTAAATGAACCCACCCTGCCCACTGGGATGAAAAGGGGGTTCAAAATTTTCATTTTTAGGTAGAGTTTATTTAGACCTTCAATTTGATATATCAGATGACCCCATTTGACAAAGTACAAATAATGATGCAATATCAACTATATAAATAGAAGTTATGAAACTTACAAAGTCAATGCAAAACTTGAAAATTTCAAAATGATTTTTTGGTGTATTTTTCCATGGAATGTTTTTGGTATTTGGTCAAACATATAACTATGTCAACCTCTTCAATTTCTTAAACATTTTAAGTGGTAAGCTCTTGTTGATTCAGAAATACATGCCTCCGCTCGCAAAACTTTAAACTGCAGTATCTCAATAACGACAATAGATATCTCAAATCTGTTAAATGATAAATGATCTACAGTTGAAGGACAACATTATAGAAAAAGAATTGGGACAATTTCAAAGTTCACCAAGGTCACAATTAATCATCAAATATATGATGCAATACCAAACTTGAGAACCGGAAGTCATAGAGACATGGGACTATCACCATTCAACTCAGGACCACTTGACCTTTCAGAGATCACAATGTCAAGGTCATAGTATAATGTGAAGGTCAAGGTGAAATTGCATCATGACGTAACATTGACCTCAAATTGAAGGTCTTGAATTACTGATCATCTTTGCAGTATATAGTAGGTTGATATCTGTTACCTTAAAAAAGATATACACAAAATACTAGATTTTTAAGAATCATCCCGTTGTAACTTTTGAACAGACAGTCGGACATTTTTCGGTTAATAATATAAAATGTAGAGCTCGTCGAGAGGAACATTTTATACGCTGTATGTATGCAGCAAAGTCTTATCGTTTTCCTAATATGTAAGCTTGAAATTGCAGCGTAATTTTTTTTTGCACTCAGTGACCTTTGACCTTGGGTGCATATTCAAGGTCACATGAATTACAGATTATTGGTGCAGGTCCCAAGTCTCTACGACTTCCGGTTCTGAAAATAAAAAAATTCTAAAACTGTTCACAATTTTTCAAGGGGAATAACTCCTTATAAGGGTTAATAACAAAATGATTGTATATGTTCAATAACATTGCCATCTGTTCTTGTACATGTTACCGTTTTCAAATCGATTCTGTCTTGAATACTTTTTGCTAAAAATGTAAAAGAAAGAAATTGCTTCAAGGGGACATAACTCTCATAAGGGATGATGAAATCCTTAGCAGCCTCATATGGTAACATATCATGATAAGATCTAGCTATTGTCCAAATAAGGTCATGATATCTTTTAAAACATTTAAGGGGGGCCATGTTGAAAAAAATCAATAAAAGGGAGATAACTTCTAAAGGGGATGATGAAATCCTACAAAAGTTCATCTTGTAAAAGTTCATGATGAGGTCTATCGATGGTCCATATTTGGTCTTGATAACTTCAACAGAAAGGGGAGGAGGCCTTGTCAAACAAATGTTGGAAGAAACTAGTATCTCAATTGTTTGTAAAACAATTGAAAGGTCTTTCCTGTAAAAGTGATGTTTTCGTAATGTTCTTTGTACGACCTTTCGTTCGATATACGACAAGCATAACTTCTTTAACTTTTCGCTTTTTACACTTAATGACCTCATCCGCCTTCATTTTTTAGATCGGAAGTATGATATATGTAACACAGGGTAGATGAGCTTTCATTTGATATGCGACAACGCCATGTTTTAAAAAGTTTGATTTTTGCACTTAATAACCTCATCCAACCAATTTTTGGAGGTTGGGAATTTGATATTTCAAATGTATACATCATGACCTTTCATTTGATATACAACAACCCTATCGTAAAAGAAAATCTATTTTTTGCACTCAATGACCCCATCCAACCAATTTTTTGGGGACGTCAATTTGAAATTTGAAATGTACGCTTTATGTTCTTTCATTTGATATGCGACAACCTTACCATCTGAGAAATTTGAATGTTTGCACTAAATGACCCCACCCTTCCCCCTGGGATGAAAAGGGGGTTTAAAATTTTCATTTTTTAAGTAGAGTTTATTAAGACCTTCAATTTGATATATCAGATGACCCCATTTGACAAAGTGCAAATAATGATGCAATATCAACTATATAAATAGAAGTTATGAAACTTACAAAGTCAATGCAAAACATGAAAATTTCAAATTGATTTTTTGGTGTTTTTTTCCATGGAATGTTTTTGGTATTTGGTCAAACACATAACTATGTCAACCTCTTCAATTTCTAAAACATTTTTCGTGGTAAGCTCTTGATGATTCAGAAATACATGCCTCCGCTCGCAAAACTTCAAACTGCATTATCTCTAAAACGACAATAGATATCTCAAATCTGTTAAATGATAAATGATCTACAGTTGAAGGACAACATTATAGAAAAAGAATGTGGACAATTTCAAAGTTCACCAAGGTCACAATTAATCATCAAATATATGATGCAATACAAAACTTGAGAACCGGAAGTCGTAGAGACATGGGACTATCACCATTCAACTCAGGACCACTTGACCTTTCAAATGTCACAAGGTCAAGGTCATAGTAGAATGTGAAGGTCAAGGTGAAATTTCATCATGACCTGACATTGACCTCAAATTGAAGGTCTTGAAATACTGATCATCTTTTCAGTTTATAGTAGGTTGATATCTGTTACCTTTAAAAAGATATACACAAAATACTATACTTTTAATAATCATCCTGTTGTAACTTTTGAACAGACGGTCAGACATTTTTGGGCTTATTATATAAAATGTAGAGTTCGTCGAGAGGAACATTTTATACGCTGTATGTAGGCAGCAAAGTCTTATCGTTTTACTAATATGTAAGCATGAAATTGCAGCGTAATTTTTTTTTGCACTCTGTGACCTTTGACCTTGGGTGCATATTGAAGGTCACATGAATTAAAGATTATTGGTGAAGGTCCCAAGTCTCTACAACTTCCAGTTCTTGAAATAGATTTTTTCAAAAATTGTATACAATTTTTCAAGGGGAATAACTCCTTATAAGGGTTAATAACAAAATGATTGTATATGTTCATTATCATTGCCATCTGTTTCTGTACATGTTGCCGTTTTCAAATCGATTCTATCTCTAACATTTTTTGAGAAATGAGCAAAGGAAAGAAATTGTTTCAAGGGGAAATAACTCTCAAAGGGGATGATGAAATTCTATGCAGCCTCATATGGTAATACATCATGATGAGATGTACCTATTGTCCAAATAAGATCCTGATATCTTTAAAAACAACGAGGGGGGGCCATGTTGAAAAAAATCAATAAAAGGGACATAACTTCTAAAGGGGATGATGAAATCCTACACAGCCTCATCTGGAAATACTTCATAATGAGGTCTACCGATGGTCCATATTTGGCTTTGATAACTCCAATAGAAACGAGGGGAGGCCATGTCAAACAAATGCTGGATGAAAAAAAAAAAAAACAAACTAGTATCTCAATTGTTTGTAAAACAATTGAAAGGTCTTTCCTGTAAAAGTGATGTTTTCGTATTGTAATTTGTACGACCTTTCGTTTGATATAAGACAGCATACCTTCTGAAACTTTTCGCTTTTTACACTTAATGACCTCATCCGCCTACATTTTTGAGATCGGAATTATGATACATGGAACAGAGTAGATGAGCTTTCTTTTGATATGCGACAACACCATGTTCTAAAAAGTTTGATTTTTGCACTTAATAACCCTATCCAACTAATTTTTGGAGGTCGGGAATTTGATATATCAAATGTACACATCATGACCTTTCATTTGATATACAACAACCCTACCTTAAAAGAAAATTTATTTTTTGCACTCAATGACCCCATCCAACCAATTTTTTGGAGACGTCAATTTGAAATTTGAAATGTACGCTTTATGTTCTTTCATTTGATATGCAACAACCTTACCATCTGAGAAATTTGAATGTTTGCACTAAATGACCCCACCCGTCCCCCTGGGATGAAAAGGAGGTTTAAAATTTTCATTTTTAAGTAGAGTTTATTGAGACCTTCAATTTGATATATCAGATGACCCCATTTGACAAAGTGCAAATAATGATGCAATATCAACTATATAAATAGAAGTTATGAAACTTACAAAGTCAATGCAAAACTTGAAAATTTCAAATTGATTTTTTGGTGTTTTTTTCCATGGAATGTTTTTGGTATTTGGTCAAACATATAACTATGTCAACCTCTTCAATTTCTAAGACATTTTAAGTGGTAAACTCTTGATGATTCAGAAATACATGCCTCCGCTCGCAAAACTTCAAACTGCATTATCTCTAAAAGGACTATAGATATTTCAAATATGTTAAATGATAAACGATATACAGTTGAACAACAACATTATAGAAAAAGAATTGGGACAATTTCAAAGTTCATAAAGGTCACAATTTATCATCAAATATATGATGCAATACTAAACTTAAGAACCGGAAGTCGTAGAAACATGGGACTAGCACCATTCAACTCAGGACCACTTAACCTTTCAACTATCACAAGGTCAAGGTCATAGTATACTGTGAAGGTCAAGGTGAAATTTCATCATGACCTGACATTGACCTCAAATTGAAGGTCTCGAACTACTGATCATCTTTGCAGTTTATAGTAGGTTGATATCTGTTACCTTTAAAAAGATATTCACACAATACTATACTTTTAAGAATCATCCCGTTGTAACTTTTGAACAGACGGTCGGACATTTTTGGGCTTATTGTATAAAATGTAGAGCTTGTCGAGAAGAACATTTCATACGCTGTATGTATGCAGCAAAGTCTTATCGTTTTCCTAATATGTAAGCTTGAAATTGCAGCGTAATTTTTGTTTGCACTCGGTGACCTTTGACCTTGGGTGCATATTAAAGGTCATATGAATTTAAGATTATTGGTGAAGGTTACAAGTCTCTATGACTTCCGGTTCTCGAATATAAATTTTTGAAAATATATTTTTAATTTCTAAAGGGAAATAACTCCTTATAAGGGTTAATAACAAATAAATTGTTTATGTTTATAAACATTGCCATCTGTTCTAATACATGCTGTCATTTTCAATTAAATTCTATCTCTAATACTTTTTGAAAAAAATGCAAATAAAAGAAATTGATTCAAGGGGATATAACTCTCAAAGTAGATGATGAAATCCTTTGCAGCCTCATATGGTAATACATTATGATGAGATCTACCTTTTGTCCAAATAAAGTCGTGATATCTTTTAACACATTTTGGGGGGACCATGTTGAAAAAAATCAACAAAAGGGAGATAACTTCTTAAGGGGAAGGTGAAATCCTACAAAAGTTCATCTGGTAAAAGTTCATGTTGAGGTCTATTGATGGTTTAATTTTGGTATTGATAACTCCAATAGAAGCGGTAGGAGGGCGAGCCAAACAAATGCTGGAAGAAAAAAAAGAAAAAAAAACATTAGAAAAACAATAAGGTCTTTCCTCACGGAGAGGAAAGACCTTAACTAGTATCTCAATTGTTTGTTAAACAATTGAAAGGTCTTTCCTGTAAAAGTGATGTTTTCGTTATGTACTTTGTACGACCTTTCGTTTGATATACGACAAGCATACCTTTTCAAACTTTTAGCTTTTAACACTTAATGACCTCATCCGCCTACAGTTTTGAGATCGGAAGTATGATATATGTAATACAGGGTAGATGAGCTTTCATTTGATATGCGACAATGCCATTTTCTAGAAAGTTTGATTTTTGCACTTAATAACCCTATCCAACTAATTTTTTGAGGTCGGGAATTTGATATTTTAAATGTACACATCATGACCTTTCATTTGATATACAACAACCCTATCTTTAAAGAAAATTTATATTTTGCACTCAATGCCCCCATCCAACCCATTTTTTGGGAGACGTCAATTTGAAATTTGAAATGTACGCTTTCTGTTCTTTCATTTGATATGCGACAACCTTACCATCTGAGAAATTTGAATGTTTGCACTAAATGAACCCACCCTGCCCACTGGGATGAAAAGGGGGTTTAAAATTTTCATTTTTAGGTAGAGTTTATTTAGACCTTCAATTTGATATATCAGATGACCCCATTTGACAAAGTGCAAATAATGATGCAATATCAACTATATAAATAGAAGTTATGAAACTTACAAAGTCAATGCAAAACTTGAAAATTTCAAAATGATTTTTTGGTGTTTTTTTCCATGGATTTTTTTTTGGTATTTAGTCAAACGTATAACTTTGTTAACTTCTTCAATTTCTAAAACATTTGAAGTGGTAAGCTCTTGTTGATTCAGAAATACATGCATCCGCTCGCAAAACTTTAAACTGCATTATCTCTATAACGACAATAGATATCTCAAATCTGTTAAATGATAAATGATCTACAGTTGAAGGACAACATTATAGAAAAAGAATTGGGACAATTTCAAAGTTCACCAAGGTCACAATTAATCATCAAATATATGATGCAATACCAAACTTGAGAACCGGAAGTCATAGAGACATGGGACTATCACCATTCAAATCAGGACCACTTGACCTTTCAGAGATCACAATGTCAAGGTCATAGTTTAATGTGAAGGTCAAGGTGAAATTGCATCATGACGTAACATTGACCTCAAATTGAAGGTCTTGAATTACTGATGATCTTTGCAGTATATAGTAGGTTGATATCGGTTACCTTAAAAAAGATATACACAAAATACTAGATTTTTAAGAATCATCCCGTTGTAACTTTTGAACAGACAGTCGGACATTTTTCGGTTTATAATATAAAATGTAGAGCTCGTCGAGAGGAACATTTTATACGCTGTATGTATGCAGCAAAGTCTTATCGTTTTCCTAATATGTAAGCCTGAAATTGCAGCGTAATTTTTTTTTGCACTCAATGACCTTTGACCTTGGGTGCATATTGAAGGTCACATGAATTACAGATTATTGGTGAAGGTCCCAAGTCTCTACGACTTCCGGTTCTGAAAATAAAAAAATTCTAAAATTGTTCACAATTTTTAAAGGGGAATAACTCCTTATAAGGGTTAATAACAAAATGATTGTATATGTTCAATAACATTGCCATCTGTTCTTGTACATGTTACCGTTTTCAAATCGATTCTGTCTTGAATACTTTTTGAGAAAAATGTAAAAGAAAGAAATTGCTTCAAGGGGACATAACTCTCATAAGGGATAATGAAATCCTTAGCAGCCTCATATGGTAACACATCATGATAAGATCTAGCTATTGTCCAAATAAGGTCATGATATCTTTTAAAACATTTAAGGGGGGCCATGTTGAAAAAAATCAATAAAAGGGAGATAACTTCTAAAGGGGATGATGAAATCCTACAAAAGTTCATCTTGTAAAAGTTCATGATGAGGTCTATCGATGGTCCATATTTGGTCTTGATAACTTCAACAGAAAGGGGAGGAGGCCTTGTCAAACAAATGTTGGAAGAAAAAAAAGAAAAAGAAAAAAAAACATTAGAAAAACAATAAGGTCTTTCCTCACGTAGGGGAAAGACCTTAAAAACATGCGAAAAACAATAAGGTCTTTCCTCGCGGAGAGGAAAGACCTTAATAAATATATATATATACTAGTATCTCAATTGTTTGTAAAACAATTGAAAGGTCTTTCCTGTAAAAGTGATGCTTTCATAATGTACTTTGTACGACCTTTCGTTTGATATACGACAAGCATACCTTCTGAAACTTTTTACTTTTATCACTTAATGACCTCATCCGCCTACATTTTTGAGATCAGAATTATTATATATGTAACATAGAGTAGATGAGCTTTCATTTGATATGCGACAACGCCATATTCTAGAAAGTTTGATTTTTGCACTCAATAACCCTATCTTACTAATTTTTGGAGGTCAGGAATTTGCTATTTGAAATGTACACATCATGACCTTTCATTTGATTTACAACAACCCTACCTTAAAAGAACATTTATTTTTTGCACTCAATGACCCCATCCAACTCATTTTTGGGAGACGTCAATTTGAAATTTGAAATGTTCGCTTTATGTTCTTTCATTTGATATGCGACAACCTTACCATCTGAGAAATTTGAATGTTTGCACTAAATGACCCCACCCGTCTCCCTTGGATGAAAAGGGGGTTTCAAATTTTCATTTTTAAGTAGAGTTTATTAAGACCTTCAATTTGATATATCAGATGACCCCATTTGACAAAGTGCAAATAATGATGCAATATCAACTATATAAATAGAAATTATGAAACTTACAAAGTCAATGCAAAACATGAAAATTTCAAATTGAATTTTTGGTGTTTTTTTCCATGGAATGTTTTTGGTATTTGGTCAAACATATAACTATGTCAACCTCTTCAATTTCTTAAACATTTTAAGTGGTAAGCTCTTGATGATTCAGAAATACATGCCTCCGCTCGCAAAACTTAAAACTGCATTATCTCTAAATCGACAATAGATATCTCAAATCTGTTTAATAATAAATGATCTACAGTTAAAGGACAACATTATAGAAATAGAATTAAGACAATTTTAAAGTTCACTAAGGTCACAATTAATCATCAAATATATGATGCAATACAAAACTTGAGAACCGGAAGTCGTAAAGACATGGGACTATCACCATTCAACTCAGGACCACTTGACCTTTTAAATATCACAAGGTCAAGGTCATAGTATAATGTGAAGGTCAAGGTGAAATTTCATCATGACCTGACATTGACCTCAAATTGAAGGTCTTGAATTACTGATCATCTTTTCAGTTTATAGTAGGTTGATATCTGTTACCTTTAAAAAGATATACACACAATACTATACTTTTAATAATCATCCTGTTGTAACTTTTGAACAGACGGTCGGATATTTTTGGGCTTATTATATAAAATGTAGAGTTCGTCGAGAGGAACATTTTATACGCTGTATGTAGGCAGCAAAGTCTTATCGTTTTCCTAATATGTAAGCTTGAAATTGCAGCGTATTTTTTTTTTGCACTCTGTGACCTTTGACCTTGGGTGCATATTGAAGGTCACATGAATTAAAGATTATTGGTGAAGGTCCCAAGTCTCTACGACTTCCAGTTCTTGAAATAGATTTTTTCTAAAATTGTATACAATTTTTCAAGGGGAATAACTCCTTATAAGGGTTAATAACAAAATGATTGTATATGTTCATTAACATTGCCATCTGTTTCTGTACATGTTGCCGTTTTCAAATCGATTCTATCTCTAACATTTTTTGAGAAATGATCAAAGGAAAGAAATTGTTTCAAGGGCAAATAACTCTCAAAGGGGATGATGAAATTCTATGCAGCCTCATATGGTAATACATCATGATGAGATGTACCTATTGTCCAAATAAGATCATGATATCTTTAAAAACAACGAGGGGGGGCCATGTTGAAAAAAATCAATAAAAGGGAGATAACTTCTAAAGGGGATGATGAAATCCTACACAGCCTCATCTGGTAATACTTCATAATGAGGTCTACCGATGGTCCATATTTGGTTTTGATAACTCCAATAGAAACGAGGGGAGGCCATGTCAAACAAATGCTGGATGAAAAAAAAAAAAAAAAAAAAAAAAAAAAAAAAAAAAAAACATGCGAAAAACAATAAGGTCTTTCCTCACGGAGAGGAAAGACCTTAACTAGTATCTCAATTGTTTGTAAAACAATTGAAAGGTCTTTCCTGTAAAAGTGATGTTTTCGTCATGTTCTTTGTATGACCTTACGTTTGATATACGACAAGCATACCTTCTGAAATTTTTCGCTTTTTAAACTTAATGACCTCATCCGCCTACATTTTTGAGATCGGAAATATGATATATGTAACATAGAGTAGATGAGCTTTCATTTGATGTGCGACAACGCCATGTTCTAGAAATTTAGATTTTTGCACTTAATAACCCTATCCAACTATTTTTTGGAGGTTGGAAATTTGATATTTCAAATGTACACATCATGACCTTTTATTTGATATACAACAACTCTATCTTAAAAGTAAATTTATTTTTTGCACTCAATAACCCCATCCAACCAATTTTTGGGGGACGCCAATTTGAAATTTGAAATGTACGCTTTATGTCCTTTTATTTGATATGCGACAACCTTACCATCTGAGAAATTTGAATGTTTGCACTAAATGACCCCACCCGTGTCCCTGGGATGAAACGGGGGTTTAAAATTTTCATCTTGAAGTAGAGTTTATTAAGACCTTCAATTTGATATATCTGATGACCCCTTTTGACAAAGTGCAAATAATGATGCAATATCAACTATATAAATAGAAGTTATGAAACTTACAAAGTCAATGCAAAACATGAAAATTTCAAAATGATTTTTTTGTGGTTTTTTTCCATGGAATGTTTTCGGTATTTGGTCAAACATATAGCTATGTTAACTTCTTCAATTTCGAAAACATTTTAAGCGGTAAGCTCTTGTTGATTCAGAAATACATGCCGCCGCTCGCAAAACTTCAAACTGCATTATCTCTACAACGACAATAGATATCTCAAATCTGTTAAATGATAAATGATCTACAGTTAAAGGACAACATCATAGAAAAAGAATTGGGACAATTTCAATGTTCACCAAGGTCACAATTAATCATCAAATATATGATGCAATACCAAACTTGAGAACCGGAAGTCGTAGAGACATCGGATTATCACCATTCAACTCAAGACCACTTGACCTTTCTATATCACAAGGTCAAGGTCATAGTATAATGTGAAGGTCAAGGTGAAATTTCATCATGACCTGACATTGACCTCAAATTGAAGGTCTTGAATTACTGATCATCTTTTCAGTTTATAGTAGGTTGATATCTGTTACCTTTAAAAAGATATACACAAAATACTATACTTTTAATAATCATCCCGTTGTAACTTTTGAACAGACGGTCGGACATTTTTGGGCTTATTATATAAAATGTAGAGTTCGTCGAGAGGAACATTTTATACGCTGTATGTAGGCAGCAAAGTCTTATCGTTTTCCTAATATGTAAGCTTGAAATTGCAGCGTAATTTTTTTTTGCACTCTGTGACCTTTGACCTTGGGTGCATTTTGAAGGTCACATGAATTAAAGATTATTGGTGAAGGTCCCAAGTCTCTACGTCTTCCAGTTCTTGAAATAGATTTTTTCTAAAATTGTTTTCAATTTTTCAAGGGAAATAACTCCTTATAAGGGTTAATAACAAAATGATTGTATATGTTCATTAACATTGCCATCTGTTCCTGTACATGTTGCCGTTTTCAAATCGATTCTATCTCTAACATTTTTTGAGAAATGAGCAAAGGAAAGAAATTGTTTCAAGGGCAAATAACTCTCAAAGGGGATGATGAAATTCTATGCAGCCTCATATGGTAATACATCATGATGAGATGTACCTATTGTCCAAATAAGATCATGATATCTTTAAAAACAACGAGGGGGGGCCATGTTGAAAAAAATCAATAAAAGGGAGATAACTTCTAAAGGGGATGATGAAATCCTACACAGCCTCATCTGGTAATACTTCATAATGAGGTCTACCGATGGTTCATATTTGGTTTTGATAACTCCAATAGAAACGAGGGGAGGCCATGTCAAACAAATGCTGGATGAAAAAAAAAAAAAAAAAAAAAAAAAAAAAAAAAAAACTAGTATCTCAATTGTTTGTAAAACAATTGAAAGGTCTTTCCTGTAAAAGTGATGTTTTCGTAATGTTCTTTGTACGACCTTTCGTTCGATATACGACAAGCATACCTTCTGTAACTTTTCGCTTTTTACACTTAATGACCTTATTCGCCCTTCCTTTTTTAGATCGGAAGTATGATATATGTAACACAGGGTAGATGAGCTTTCATTTGATATGCGACAACGCCATGTTTTAAAAAGTTTGATTTTTGCACTTAATAACCTCATCCAACCAATTTTTGGAGGTTGGGAATTTGATATTTCAAATGTATACATCATGACCTTTCATTTGATATACAACAACCCTATCGTAAAAGAAAATTTATTTTTTGCACTCAATGACCCCATCCAACCAATTTTTGGGGGACGTCAATTTGAAATTTGAAATGTACGCTTTATGTTCTTTCATTTGATATGCGACAACCTTACCATCTGAGAAATTTGAATGTTTGCACTAAATGACCCCACCCTTCCCCCTGGGATGAAAAGGGGGTTTAAAATTTTCATTTTTTAAGTAGAGTTTATTAAGACCTTCAATTTGATATATCAGATGACCCCATTTGACAAAGTGCAAATAATGATGCAATATCAACTATATAAATAGAAGTTATGAAACTTACAAAGTCAATGCAAAACATGAAAATTTCAAATTGATTTTTTGGTGTTTTTTCCATGGAATGTTTTTGGTATTTGGTCAAACATATAACTATGTCAACGTCTTCAATTTCTAAAACATTTTTCGTGGTAAGCTCTTGATGATTCAGAAATACATGCCTCCGCTCGCAAAACTTCAAACTGCATTATCTTTAAAACGACAATAGATATCTCAAATCTGTTAAATGATAAATGATCTACAGTTGAAGGACAACATTATAGAAAAAGAATGTGGACAATTTCAAAGTTCACCAAGGTCACAATTAATCATCAAATATATGATGCAATACAAAACTTGAGAACCGGAAGTCGTAGAGACATGGGACTATCACCATTCAACTCAAGACTACTTGACCTTTCAAATGTCACAAGGTCAAGGTCATAGTATAATGTGAAGGTCAAGGTGAAATTTCATCATGACCTGACATTGACCTCAAATTGAAGGTCTTGAACTACTGATCATCTGTGCTGTTTATAGTAGGTTGATATCTGTTACCTTTAAAAAGATATACACACAATACTATACTTTTAAGAATCATCCCGTCGTAACTTTTGAACAGACAGTCGGAATCTTTTGAGCTCAGTGTATAAAATGTAGAGCTCGTCGAGAGGAACATTTTATACACTGTAAGTATGCAGCAAACTCTTATCGTTTTCTTAATATGCAAGCTTGAAATTGCAGCGTAATTTTTTTTTGCACTTGGTGACCTTTGACCTTGGGTGCAAATTAAAGGTCACATGAACTTAAGATTATTGGTGTAGGTCCCAAGTCTTTACGACTTCCGGTTCTCGAGATACAATTTTTCAAAAATTGTGTATATTTTTTCAAGGGAAATATCTCCTTATAAGGGTTAAAAACTAAATGATTGTATATGTTTATTATCATTGCCATTTGGTCTTGTACATGTTGCCGTTTTCAAATCGAATCTATCTTGAATACTTTTTGATAAAAATGTAAAAGAAAGAAATTGCTTCAAGGGGACGTAACTCTCATAGGGAATGATGAAATCCTTAGCAGCCTCATATGGTAACACATCATGATGAGATCTAACTTTTGTCCAAATAAGGTCATGATATCTTTTAAAACATTTAAAGGGGGCCATGTTGAAAAAAATCAATAAAAGGGAGATAACTTCTAAAGGGGATGATGAAATCCTACAAAAGTTCATCTGGTAAAAGTTCATGATGAGGTCTATCAATGATCCATATTTGGTATTGATAACTTCAACAGAAAGGGGATGAGGCCTTGTCAAACAAATGTTGGAAGAAAAAAAAGAAAAAAAAGAAAAAACTAGTATCTCAATTGTTTGTAAAACAATTGAAAGGTCTTTCCTGTAAAAGTGATGTTTTCGTAATGTTCTTTGTACGACCTTTCGTTCGATATACGACAAGCATACCTTCTGTAACTTTTCGCTTTTTACACTTAATGACCTTATTCGCCCTTCCTTTTTTAGATCGGAAGTATGATATATGTAACACAGGGTAGATGAGCTTTCATTTGATATGCGACAACGCCATGTTTTAAAAAGTTTGATTTTTGCACTTAATAACCTCATCCAACCAATTTTTGGAGGTTGGGAATTTGATATTTCAAATGTATACATCATGACCTTTCATTTGATATACAACAACCCTATCGTAAAAGAAAATTTATTTTTTGCACTCAATGACCCCATCCAACCAATTTTTGGGGGACGTCAATTTGAAATTTGAAATGTACGCTTTATGTTCTTTCATTTGATATGCGACAACCTTACCATCTGAGAAATTTGAATGTTTGCACTAAATGACCCCACCCTTCCCCCTGGGATGAAAAGGGGGTTTAAAATTTTCATTTTTTAAGTAGAGTTTATTAAGACCTTCAATTTGATATATCAGATGACCCCATTTGACAAAGTGCAAATAATGATGCAATATCAACTATATAAATAGAAGTTATGAAACTTACAAAGTCAATGCAAAACATGAAAATTTCAAATTGATTTTTTGGTGTTTTTTCCATGGAATGTTTTTGGTATTTGGTCAAACATATAACTATGTCAACGTCTTCAATTTCTAAAACATTTTTCGTGGTAAGCTCTTGATGATTCAGAAATACATGCCTCCGCTCGCAAAACTTCAAACTGCATTATCTTTAAAACGACAATAGATATCTCAAATCTGTTAAATGATAAATGATCTACAGTTGAAGGACAACATTATAGAAAAAGAATGTGGACAATTTCAAAGTTCACCAAGGTCACAATTAATCATCAAATATATGATGCAATACAAAACTTGAGAACCGGAAGTCGTAGAGACATGGGACTATCACCATTCAACTCAGGACCACTTGACCTTTCAAATGTCACAAGGTCAAGGTCATAGTATAATGTGAAGGTCAAGGTGAAATTTCATCATGACCTGACATTGACCTCAAATTGAAGGTCTTGAACTACTGATCATCTTTGCAGTTTATAGTAGGTTGATATATGTTACCTTTAAAAAGATATACACACAATACTATACTTTTAAGAATCATCCCGTCGTAACTTTTGAACAGACAGTCGGAATCTTTTGAGCTCAGTGTATAAAATGTAGAGCTCGTCGAGAGGAACATTTTATACACTGTAAGTATGCAGCAAACTCTTATCGTTTTCTTAATATGCAAGCTTGAAATTGCAGCGTAATTTTTTTTTGCACTTGGTGACCTTTGACCTTGGGTGCAAATTAAAGGTCACATGAACTTAAGATTATTGGTGTAGGTCCCAAGTCTTTACGACTTCCGGTTCTCGAGATACAATTTTTCAAAAATTGTGTATATTTTTTTCAAGGGAAATAACTCCTTATAAGGGTTAACAACAAAATGATTGTATATGTTTATTATCATTGCCATTTGGTCTTGTACATGTTGCCGTTTTCAAATCGATTCTATCTTGAATACCTTTTGAGAAAAATGTAAAAGAAAGAAATTGCTTCAAGGGGACGTAACTCTCATAGGGAATGATGAAATCCTTAGCAGCCTCATATGGTAACACATCATGATGAGATCTAACTTTTGTCCAAATAAGGTCATGATATCTTTTAAAACATTTAAGGGGGGCCATGTTGAAAAAAATCAATAAAAGGGAGATAACTTCTAAAGGGGATGATGAAATCCTACAAAAGTTCATCTGGTAAAAGTTCATGATGAGGTCTATCAATGATCCATATTTGGTCTTGATAACTTCAACAGAAAGGGGATGAGGCCTTGTCAAACAAATGTTGGAAGAAAAAAAAGAAAAAGAAAAAAAAACACTAGTATCTCAATTGTTTGTAAAACAATTGAAAGGTTTTTCCTGTAAAAGTGATGTTTTCGTATTGTAATTTGTACGACCTTTCGTTTGATATAAGACAGCATACCTTCTGAAACTTTTCGCTTTTTACACTTAATGACCTCATCCGCCTACATTTTTGAGATCGGAATTATGATACATGGAACAGAGTAGATGAGCTTTCTTTTGATATGCGACAACACCATGTTCTAAAAAGTTTGATTTTTGCACTTAATAACCCTATCCAACTAATTTTTGGAGGTCGGGAATTTGATATATCAAATGTACACATCATGACCTTTCATTTGATATACAACAACCCTACCTTAAAAGAAAATTTATTTTTTGCACTCAATGACCCCATCCAACCAATTTTTTGGAGACGTCAATTTGAAATTTGAAATGTACGCTTTATGTTCTTTCATTTGATATGCAACAACCTTACCATCTGAGAAATTTGAATGTTTGCACTAAATGACCCCACCCGTCCCCCTGGGATGAAAAGGAGGTTTAAAATTTTCATTTTTAAGTAGAGTTTATTGAGACCTTCAATTTGATATATCAGATGACCCCATTTGACAAAGTGCAAATAATGATGCAATATCAACTATATAAATAGAAGTTATGAAACTTACAAAGTCAATGCAAAACTTGAAAATTTCAAATTGATTTTTTGGTGTTTTTTTCCATGGAATGTTTTTGGTATTTGGTCAAACATATAACTATGTCAACCTCTTCAATTTCTAAGACATTTTAAGTGGTAAACTCTTGATGATTCAGAAATACATGCCTCCGCTCGCAAAACTTCAAACTGCATTATCTCTAAAAGGACTATAGATATTTCAAATATGTTAAATGATAAACGATATACAGTTGAACAACAACATTATAGAAAAAGAATTGGGACAATTTCAAAGTTCATAAAGGTCACAATATATCATCAAATATATGATGCAATACTAAACTTAAGAACCGGAAGTCGTAGAAACATGGGACTAGCACCATTCAACTCAGGACCACTTAACCTTTCAACTATCACAAGGTCAAGGTCATAGTATACTGTGAAGGTCAAGGTGAAATTTCATCATGACCTGACATTGACCTCAAATTGAAGGTCTCGAACTACTGATCATCTTTGCAGTTTATAGTAGGTTGATATCTGTTACCTTTAAAAAGATATTCACACAATACTATACTTTTAAGAATCATCCCGTTGTAACTTTTGAACAGACGGTCGGACATTTTTGGGCTTATTGTATAAAATGTAGAGCTTGTCGAGAAGAACATTTCATACGCTGTATGTATGCAGCAAAGTCTTATCGTTTTCCTAATATGTAAGCTTGAAATTGCAGCGTAATTTTTGTTTGCACTCGGTGACCTTTGACCTTGGGTGCATATTAAAGGTCATATGAATTTAAGATTATTGGTGAAGGTTACAAGTCTCTATGACTTCCGGTTCTCGAATATAAATTTTTGAAAATATATTTTTAATTTCTAAAGGGAAATAACTCCTTATAAGGGTTAATAACAAATAAATTGTTTATGTTTATAAACATTGCCATCTGTTCTAATACATGCTGTCATTTTCAATTAAATTCTATCTCTAATACTTTTTGAAAAAAATGCAAATAAAAGAAATTGATTCAAGGGGATATAACTCTCAAAGTAGATGATGAAATCCTATGCAGCCTCATATGGTAATACATTATGATGAGATCTACCTTTTGTCCAAATAAAGTCGTGATATCTTTTAACACATTTTGGGGGGACCATGTTGAAAAAAATCAACAAAAGGGAGATAACTTCTTAAGGGGAAGGTGAAATCCTACAAAAGTTCATCTGGTAAAAGTTCATGTTGAGGTCTATTGATGGTTTAATTTTGGTATTGATAACTCCAATAGAAGCGGTAGGAGGGCGAGCCAAACAAATGCTGGAAGAAAAAAAAGAAAAACTAGTATCTCAATTGTTTGTAAAACAATTGAAAGGTCTTTCCTGTAAAAGTGATGTTTTCGTAATGTTCTTTGTACGACCTTTCGTTCGATATACGACAAGCATACCTTCTGTAACTTTTCGCTTTTTACACTTAATGACCTCATCCGCCTACATTTTGTAGATCGGAAGTATGATATATGTAACACAGGGTAGATGAGCTTTCATTTGATATGCGACAACGCCATGTTTTAAAAAATTTGATTTTTGCACTTAATAACCTCATCCAACCAATTTTTGGAGATTGGGAATTTGATATTTCAAATGTATACATCATGACCTTTCATTTGATATACAACAACCCTATCGTAAAAGAAAATTTATTTTTTGCACTCAATGACCCCATCCAACCAATTTTTGGGGGACGTCAATTTGAAATTTGAAATGTACGCTTTATGTTCTTTCATTTGATATGCGACAACCTTACCATCTGAGAAATTTGAATGTTTGCACTAAATGACCCCACCCTTCCCCCTGGGATGAAAAGGGGGTTTAAAATTTTCATTTTTTAAGTAGAGTTTATTCAGACCTTCAATTTGATATATCAGATGACCCCATTTGACAAAGTGCAAATAATGATGCAATATCAACTATATAAATAGAAGTTATGAAACTTACAAAGTCAATGCAAAACATGAAAATTTCAAATCGATTTTTTGGTGTTTTTTTCCATGGAATGTTTTTGGTATTTGGTCAAACACATAACTATGTCAACCTCTTTAATTTCTAAAACATTTTTCGTGGTAAGCTCTTGATGATTCAGAAATACATGCCTCCGCTCGAAAAACGTCAAACTGCATTATCTCTAAAACGACAATAGATATCTCAAATCTGTTAAATGATAAATGATCTACAGTTGAAGGACAACATTATAAAAAAAGAATGTGGACAATTTCAAAATTCACCAAGGTCACAATTAATCATCAAATATATGATGCAATACAAAACTTGAGAACCGGAAGTCGTAGAGACATGGGACTATCACCATTCAACTCAGGACCACTTGACCTTTCAAATGTCACAAGGTCAAGGTCATAGTATATTGTGAAGGTCAAGGTGAAATTTCATCATGACCTGACATTGACCTCAAATTGAAGGTCTTGAACTACTGATCATCTTTGCAGTTTATAGTAGGTTGATATCTGTTACCTTTAAAAAGATATACACACAATACTATACTTTTAAGAATCATCCCGTCGTAACTTTTGAACAGATAGTCGGAATCTTTTGAGCTCAGTGTATAAAATGAAGAGCTCGTCAAGAGGAACATTTTATACACTGTAAGTATGCAGCAAACTCTTATAGTTTTCTTAATATGCAAGCTTGAAATTGCAGCGTAATTTTTTTTTGCACTTGGTGACCTTTGACCTTGGGTGCAAATTAAAGGTCACATGAACTTAAGATTATTGGTGTAGGTCCCAAGTCTTTACGACTTCCGGTTCTCGAGATACAATTTTTCAAAAATTGTGTATATTTTTTCAAGGCAAATAACTCCTTATAAGGGTTAACAACAAATGATTGTATATGTTTATTATCATTGTCATTTGGTCTTGTACATGTTGCCGTTTTCAAATCGATTCTATCTTGAATACTTTTTGAGAAAAATGTAAAAGAAAGAAATTGCTTCAAGGGGACGTAACTCTCATAGGGAATGACGAAATCCTTAGCAGCCTCATATGGTAACACATCATGATGAGATTCAATTTTTGTTTCAAATAAGGTCATGATATCTTTTAAAACATTTAAGGGGGGCCATGTTGAAAAAAATCAATAAAAGGGAGATAACTTCTAAAGGGGATGATGAAATCCTACAAAAGTTCATCTGGTAAAAGTTCATGATGAGGTCTATCAATGATCCATATTTGGTCTTGATAACTTCAACAGAAAGGGGATGGGGCCTTGTCAAACAAATGTTGGAAGAAAAAAAAGAAAAAAAAGAAAAAGAAAAAAAAACATTAGAAAAACAATAAGGTCTTTCCTCACGTAGGGGAAAGACCTTAAAAAACATTAGAAAAACAATAAGGTCTTTCCTCACGGAGAGGAAAGACCTTAAAAACATGCGAAAAACAATAAGGTCTTTCCTCACGGAGAGGAAAGACTAGTATCTCAATTGTTTGTAAAACAATTGAAAGGTCTTTCCTGTAAAAGTGATGTTTTCGTATTGTAATTTGTACGACCTTTCGTTTGATATAAGACAGCATACCTTCTGAAACTTTTCGCTTTTTACACTTAATGACCTCATCCGCCTACATTTTTGAGATCGGAATTATGATACATGGAACAGAGTAGATGAGCTTTCTTTTGATATGCGACAACACCATGTTCTAAAAAGTTTGATTTTTGCACTTAATAACCCTATCCAACTAATTTTTGGAGGTCGGGAATTTGATATATCAAATGTACACATCATGACCTTTCATTTGATATACAACAACCCTACCTTAAAAGAAAATTTATTTTTTGCACTCAATGACCCCATCCAACCAATTTTTTGGAGACGTCAATTTGAAATTTGAAATGTACGCTTTATGTTCTTTCATTTGATATGCAACAACCTTACCATCTGAGAAATTTGAATGTTTGCACTAAATGACCCCACCCGTCCCCCTGGGATGAAAAGGAGGTTTAAAATTTTCATATTTAAGTAGAGTTTATTGAGACCTTCAATTTGATATATCAGATGACCCCATTTGACAAAGTGCAAATAATGATGCAATATCAACTATATAAATAGAAGTTATGAAACTTACAAAGTCAATGCAAAACTTGAAAATTTCAAATTGATTTTTTGGTGTTTTTTTCCATGGAATGTTTTTGGTATTTGGTCAAACATATAACTATGTCAACCTCTTCAATTTCTAAGACATTTTAAGTGGTAAACTCTTGATGATTCAGAAATACATGCCTCCGCTCGCAAAACTTCAAACTGCATTATCTCTAAAAGGACTATAGATATTTCAAATATGTTAAATGATAAACGATATACAGTTGAACAACAACATTATAGAAAAAGAATTGGGACAATTTCAAAGTTCATAAAGGTCACAATTTATCATCAAATATATGATGCAATACTAAACTTAAGAACCGGAAGTCGTAGAAACATGGGACTAGCACCATTCAACTCAGGACCACTTAACCTTTCAACTATCACAAGGTCAAGGTCATAGTATACTGTGAAGGTCAAGGTGAAATTTCATCATGACCTGACATTGACCTCAAATTGAAGGTCTCGAACTACTGATCATCTTTGCAGTTTATAGTAGGTTGATATCTGTTACCTTTAAAAAGATATTCACATAATACTATACTTTTAAGAATCATCCCGTTGTAACTTTTGAACAGACGGTCGGACATTTTTGGGCTTATTGTATAAAATGTAGAGCTTGTCGAGAAGAACATTTCATACGCTGTATGTATGCAGCAAAGTCTTATCGTTTTCCTAATATGTAAGCTTGAAATTGCAGCGTAATTTTTGTTTGCACTCGGTGACCTTTGACCTTGGGTGCATATTAAAGGTCATATGAATTTAAGATTATTGGTGAAGGTTACAAGTCTCTATGACTTCCGGTTCTCGAATATAAATTTTTGAAAATATATTTTTAATTTCTAAAGGGAAATAACTCCTTATAAGGGTTAATAACAAATAAATTGTTTATGTTTATAAACATTGCCATCTGTTCTAATACATGCTGTCATTTTCAATTAAATTCTATCTCTAATACTTTTTGAAAAAAATGCAAATAAAAGAAATTGATTCAAGGGGATATAACTCTCAAAGTAGATGATGAAATCCTATGCAGCCTCATATGGTAATACATTATGATGAGATCTACCTTTTGTCCAAATAAAGTCGTGATATCTTTTAACACATTTTGGGGGGACCATGTTGAAAAAAATCAACAAAAGGGAGATAACTTCTTAAGGGGAAGGTGAAATCCTACAAAAGTTCATCTGGTAAAAGTTCATGTTGAGGTCTATTGATGGTTTAATTTTGGTATTGATAACTCCAATAGAAGCGGTAGGAGGGCGAGCCAAACAAATGCTGGAAGAAAAAAAAGAAAAAAAAACATTAGAAAAACAATAAGGTCTTTCCTCACGGAGAGGAAAGACCTTAAAAACAATAAGGTCTTTCCTCACGGAGAGGAAAGACCTTAAAAAAAAAAACATGCGAAAAACAATAAGGTCTTTCCTCACGGAGAGGAAAGACCTTAAAAAAAGAAAAAGAAACTAGTATCTCAATTGTTTGTAAAACAATTGAAAGGTCTTTCCTGTAAAAGTGATGTTTTCGTTATGTTCTTTGTACGACCTTTCGTTTGATATACGACAAGCATACCTTCTGAAACTTTTCGCTTTTTACACTTAATGACCTCATCCGCCTACATTTTTGAGATCGGAAGTATGATATATGTAACACATGGTAGATGAGCTTTCATTTGATATGCGACAACGCCATGTTCTAAAAAGTTTAAATTTTGGACTTAATAACCCCATCCAACCAATTTTTGGAGGTTGGGAATTTGATATTTCAAATGTACACATCATGACCTTTCATTTGATATACAACAACCCTATTGTAAAAGAAATTAATTTTTTTGCACTCAATGACCCCATCCAACCAATTTTTGGGGGACGTCAATTTGAAATTTGAAATGTACGCTTTATGTTCTTTCATTTGATATGCGACAACCTTACCATCTGAGAAATTTGAATTTTTGCACTAAATGACCCCACCCTTCCACCTGGGATGAAAAAGAGGTTTAAAATTTTCATTTTTAAGTAGAGTTTATTGAGATCTTCAATTTGATATATCAGATGACCCCATTTGACAAAGTGCAAAAAATGATGCAATATCAACTATATAAATAGAAGTTATGAAACTCACAAAGTCAATGCAAAACATGAAAATTTCAAATTTATTTTTGGGTGTTTTTTTTCCATGGAATGTTTTTGGTATTTGGTTAAACATATAACTATGTCAATCTCTTCAATTTCTTAAACATTTTAAGTGGTTAGCTGTTGTTGTTTCAGAAATACTTGCCGCCGCTCGAAAAATTTCAAACTGCATTATCTCTAAAACGACAATAGATATCTAAAATCTGTTAAATGGTAAATGATCTGCAGTTAAAGGACAACACATAGAAAAAGAAATGGGACAATTACAAAGTTCACCAAGGTCACAATTAATCATCAAATATATGATGCAATACCAAACTTAAGAACCGGAAGCCGTGGAGACATGGGACTACCACCATTCAACTCAGGACCACTTGACCTTTCAAATATCACAAGGTCAAGGTCATAGTATACTGTGAAGGTCAAGGTAAAATTTCATCATGACCTGACATTGACCTCAAATTGAAGGTCTTGAAATACTGATCATCTTTGCAGTTGATAGTAGGTTGATATATGTTACCTTTTAACAGATATACACAAAATACTATACTTTTAAGAATCATCCCGTTGTAACTTTTGAACAGACGGTCGGACATTATTGGGCTTATTTTATAAAATGTAGAGCTCGTCGAGAGGAACAATTTACATGCTATATGTATGCAGCAAAGTCTTATCGTTTTACTAATATGTAAGCTTGAATTTGCAGCGTAATTTTTTTTTGCACTCAGTGACCTTTGACCTTGATTGTATATTAAAGGTCACATGAATTAAAGATTATTGGTGAAGGTCCCCAGTCTCTACGACTTCTGGTTCTCGAAATACAGTTTTTCTAAAATTATGTACATTTTTTCAAGTGGAATAACTCCTTATAAGGATTAATAACAAAATGATTGTACATCTTGCTTGACTTTAAAAAAAAATGTTGTTTTTTTCTATTGCCCGTACCGTTGTTATGAACGTGACGTCATAGAAAATACTTTTGAAATAAAAGTAATCTATAAAAGCCAATAATGATATGACATTCAGTATAATAAATTAAATAACACATAGCTGAGAGGGTGACAGAGCAGATTGGAACCCCTCGAAAAGGCAATATTTTTCCGGGAACCAATCTGCTCCATCACCCTCTCAGCTATGTGTTATTTATAATTGTAATCAATTTAACTATTGTAAGTTTATTGTCTTAATTTTGTATGCCATAACCATTTAATGTAAACTGTGTTTGTGCGAATAAAATATTGTCTATTGTCTATTGTCTATTTATATAATGTTGTTGTGTTTCATTGTTCATTTTTCAACAAAAGCCGCAGAAAAGTCCAGCGTCCGATAAATTCGTTATACGGTTAACTACTGACCCCGTACGGATCCATAGAGGGTGAATAAAGTTCATGGATTTTACTAACCCTCTATGGATCCGTAGGGGGTCAGCAGCGAACCATATAACTTATAATATAGCAATTAAATTATACTTGTAATGCCATTCATAACTCTTAACAGACCCATTAACAGACCGAGTTTTATACATCCGACCCATTAACAGACCATATTTTTATCAAAAATTGATTTATGTCACCAAAATACAGTTTTTCGTGTAGATTTTTCACATATTGATGTTAATATGGTAAACAAACATAATGCCAGTCTTTTTTCGATGTTCAAAAGATTGCATGCAAGTAAACTCAACAAACTTGTCATTTTTGTTTACATTTTGTGTGTGTAAAATATGTATAAATTTACTGATGAGTAACTCGCCTTTTCATTTTATAGATCGTTTATTGAAGCTAGAAAAAAACTAACTACACCACTGGATTCAGTCACTCCAAATCATTTTGTCAGACATGAATATTGTTTATGTTATTAATATAATTAAAAAGTTATACAATGAAACATGCTGACCTTGCACTGATTTTCACGATAACACCTGATTAACAGACTTTAGCCAACCCGATTAACAGACCCACCGCCGATATAGCCGCATACTCAATATAGATTAACCGACCTATCTCTCGGTTAGCCGAGTGTCGGCCGTGATAATATAAAATTGTGTTAGCTGTATGTTAGTAAACGTGCAAAGCTAATATAGAAGTGAATTGGTTTAATTATGAAAAGCCTCTACTAGAAAATTTTCTCCTGCACAGTGTGTATATATTTGAATATGCAACATGTAATACCCAACTCCTCTTTATTGTTATTCATGATAACTATGTATGTGCCAACTCCAATACTGTTGTGATTAACAAAAACTTTTCACCAAAATGTGTGATTACACCTTACCCTGCATCAGAGGGGAGGTATACAATAAAATGTGTGATTACACCTTACCCTGTATCAGAGGGGAGGTATACAATAAAATGTGTGATTACACCTTACCCTGTATCAGAGGGGAGGTATACAATAAAATGTGTGATTACACCTTACCCTGTATCAGAGGGGAGGTATACAATAAAATGTGTGATTACACTTTACCCTGTATCAGAGGGGAGAACTATACAATAAAATGTGTGATTACACCTTACCCTGTATCAGAGGGGAGGTATACAATAAAATGTGTGATTACACTTTACCCTGTATCAGAGGGGAGGTATACAATAAAATGTGTGATTACACCTTACCCTGTATCAGAGGGGAGGTATACAATAAAATGTGTGATTACACCTTACCCTGTATCAGAGGGGAGGTATACAATAAAATGTGTGATTACACCTTACCCTGTATCAGAGGGGAGGTATACAATAAAATGTGTGATTACACCTTACCCTGTATCAGAGGGGAGGTATACAATAAAATGTGTGATTACACCTTACCCTGTATCAGAGGGGAGGTATACAATAAAATGTGTGATTACACCTTACCCTGTATCAGAGGGGAGGTATACAATAAAATGTGTGATTACACCTTACCCTGTATCAGAGGGGAGGTATACAATAAAATGTGTGATTACACTTTACCCTGTATCAGAGGGGAGGTATACAATAAAATGTGTGATTACACCTTACCCTGCATCAGAGGGGAGGTATACAATAAAATGTGTGATTACACCTTACCCTGTATCAGAGGGGAGGTATACAATAAAATGTGTGATTACACTTTACCCTGTATCAGAGGGGAGGTATACAATAAAATGTGTGATTACACTTTACCCTGTATCAGAGGGGAGGTATACAATAAAATGTGTGATTACACCTTACCCTGCATCAGAGGGGAGGTATACAATAAAATGTGTGATTACACCTTACCCTGCATCAGAGGGGAGGTATACAATAAAATGTGTGATTACACCTTACCCTGTATCAGAGGGGAGAACTATACAATAAAATGTGTGATTACACCTTACCCTGCATCAGAGGGGAGGTATACAATAAAATGTGTGATTACACCTTACCCTGTATCAGAGGGGAGGTATACAATAAAATGTGTGATTACACCTTACCCTGTATCAGAGGGGAGGTATACAATAAAATGTGTGATTACACCTTACCCTGTATCAGAGGGGAGGTATACAATAAAATGTGTGATTACACCTTACCCTGTATCAGAGGGGAGGTATACAATAAAATGTGTGATTACACCTTACCCTGTATCAGAGGGGAGGTATACAATAAAATGTGTGATTACACCTTACCCTGTATCAGAGGGGAGGTATACAATAAAATGTGTGATTACACCTTACCCTGTATCAGAGGGGAGGTATACAATAAAATGTGTGATTACACCTTACCCTGTATCAGAGGGGAGGTATACAATAAAATGTGTGATTACACTTTACCCTGTATCAGAGGGGAGAACTATACAATAAAATGTGTGATTACACCTTACCCTGTATCAGAGGGGAGGTATACAACTACCAAACAAAATAAAGTACCCATCAATATGACTATATAATTATTATAGCATAGTGAAACTCATCTTTTATGTTTCATCTCAATGTGAGATTGTATTTACATCCCAGTGTATGAAACCTATAAAACATTTTTTTAATTTTCAAACATTTTTTAGACATGAATCAGTTTCAAGTCCAGATCTAGGGGCTAGGATGAAAAATTTTGTCCTGCTTTTTTTTTTAGCTGTAATCTCTGTCCTGCCTTTTTATTTTTCACTCTGTTCGGTCCTGCCTTTTTTTTTTTAGTTTAATCTGACTTTTTTTTTACCTAAATCGTCGTCCTGACTATTTTTTTTTGCAAGTGTCTCATCCTGCCTTTTTTTTTTACTCAAAACTCCTGTCCTGTCTATTTTTTTCAAATTTCATTTTGTATATATGCATATGTTTAAAACTATACATACATGTCATGTACATTTACATGTATGTCAGAGAGCATATAGAAATATGGAGATCATACATATGTTTTATGATTCTCATTGAGACGACTTAAAACTTGAATTCCAAGTTTAAGGAGGCTCGAGGGTGTAAAAATTTCAGAAAAAAATTAAACATTTGTTTTTCATTACAAATTTTATTTGTTACCTTTTGTAGTTGTTACTTTATCATATGGTCCAAAAATTATTCAAAGCAATCAATTTTTATTGGCCCCAGATGACTCTTAAAATGTATACATCATTGAAAAAGTTCCAAATTATCTCCCTTTGGTGGAAAAATGCCATTTTTTGGCTTTAAAATTGAAATATCTTTTTCAACTCATCGGTGACCTATATCTTTTAATATAATTTCCATATAAGCTGTACTTATACTAAATTATCGTAAAATTTGAGCAATTTCTGTAATAAATTTCTTTTCTTATTTCGATATTAACTTTATTTCTCCTATTACTTCAACAGAAAAACATACTTTTACAAAAAAGTATGCTTCTTCCCAAGGCAGATCGTGAGCGCAAATGAACGGTGACCCCACTTTTTTATTTTATTTTTCTGTTAACTATAAGATAAAGTTCATTTATAGAAAAATTTAGAGAAATCCTATGTAAATGATTTAGACCCGCGAACCCCCTTAAATGGTGATTTTTTTATTTTTTTTTAAGTATTCATGTACAATGTATTTTTAAACTTCCATACATGGCTTTCAAATTGTAAATGGAGATCAGGTGCACATCATGCACAATGGTACTACGTAACAGTATTTTGCGTTTCTATTGCATGTATTTCCTGACTTTTCATAGGCGTATTTGCCAGGGGGCACACCCCACCCCCTCCCAGTTCAGGTCACAAAAAAAAAATTGTCTAACATTATTTAATTGCTACTGAAAATTCTTATCTAGATCAAAAATGAATCACAGCTTCATTTTACTTCTTAAACAAGTTGTAAATTAATACCAGCGTCCACATGTGTGATTTATGAAAACTTATCAATGTGTGTGTAAATATTGACACCTGTGTGTTTTTTAGTGTCTCTTTGCAATAGCTTTATAGATTATGTAACATAAAATTGAGAATGGAAATGGGGAATGTGTCAAAGAGACAACAACCCTTTATAGCTTGTTGTTCGGTGTGAGCCAAGGCTCCGTGTTGAAGGCCGTACTTTAACCTATAATGGTTTAATTTTTAAATTGTTATTTGGATGGAGAGTTGTCTCATTGGCACTCACACCACATCTTCCTATATCTATGTACATGTTGATTGGAATAGTATGAATTTTTAATCAGGTTAATAATGCATTAATGTTGATACCATACAAGTTTGTTTTTGAAACGGAATGTCTTATATAATTATTTCCTTCCCTCATATTTTCAAAGTAAACAACAATTTGTCCCCCCCCTTTCCACCTGTCCAGGAAAAATGAATTGACATTTCTAAAAAAAAAATAAAAAATAAAGTGCTAAAATAATTTCCTAAGATCTTTTATGTAACAGAATCTTGGATTTCTCTAAATGCCCAAGCAGTTATTTTTGTTTATTTTTCTTGTTTCAATTGCCATGTACATGTATTGGGCTAAAAATTGGTCACCTATAAGGAAATAGTAGTGTTTTACAGATATTAGAATAATGTACATGTACAAAAAAGTAAGACTGTTTTAATATAGTGAGGCCAAAAAAATACCAGTAGATAAAAAAATATAGAGGTGATGAAATAAGAAAGTATTGATTGATTATTGGTTGTTTAACATCCAGTGGCAAATATTTGATCCATGTTTAGGAAGAATATAGTATAGAGCAATTGGCAGGTAAATAAAGTATAAAGTTAAATAATAGAAAAAATAAAAGATATAGAAATCTAGGAATGATGATCTGAACCCCTTTTTGACGTCCAATATTTGCCAATAGAAAATATTTATGCAACTGGTTGATTACATGTATATACTATTCTATATTCTTTATAAATTCTGTCTTGATTATAGGCATGCAGTTGATGAAATGGATACTCCTGGCAGTGACCAGATATGTTTCAATTTTGAAAAATCCAAAGAAAAACTTATTTCAAAGTCCTGTTGACAGTGTCAAGGAGAATTATTTACCAGTATTTTCAACACCTTTGGTACATATAATGCTAAATGCAATGCTCAGTTAGATATGGTTCTTCTTAATTTAATCTTAAATGATTATTGAAGGCTAATTAAAATACATGTAGGATTACAACGTACATGTAGCTGAAAAAAAGAATTAAAATGATGATACATCCTGTTACGTACATGAACTTTCACTTCGTTAATAAATAATTTTACAATGTTTTTGCGCATGAAAATCATACTGAATTAATTTTATGGAAATATATTTGTGGAGACAAAAAATTACAGGCCCAAATAATTTTGTACAAGCTCGAAAGTTGGCCAAACTGAAGTGTGAAGACTCTATGAATTATGAATGTGCATTTTTTCTGTGAATCTGTACACGATGAATATAAAAACACTTTTTTTTCTGAAATGAATTTGTAGTTAAAGTCTGACTTAATTTACCAAAACTTTGAAATTTTAGGCACCATTGAGCATCTGTTCAAATACTCAGAAAAGGAATAGGAAACTTGGCTGGTCACCTGTTAAACATACCCCTGTAAAGAGTCCCCCAAAGAAGAAAAGCAGAGAAGGACCATGGACCGATGATCAAGATCGGAGTCTTATTGAATTTGTGGCTCTCCATAAAGATTTGCAAACTAGTAGCAGTGAATGGCCATCCATGAGATCAGACCATGTGTATTGGATTAAAGCAGCAGAATATATTCAGATGATCGATGGTTCCAATCGCAGTGGTAAGTCAAAGTATAATTTAAATTATTTTAAAATACCTCTACAAATGTATACATCATGGGTTTTTTTCATGATCAAGTGTCACCTGGGTGTGACAGTACGGAGCCCCGCTAGGGACATGCAAAGAAAAAAAAATATATTGTGCGCACAAAATAATATATTGTGCGCACAACTTAAATATATTGTGCGCACAAAATAATATATTGAGCGCACAAAATATTATATTGTGCGCACAACATAAATATGTTGTGCGCACAACTTAAATATGTTGTGCGCACAACTTAAATATATTGTACGCACAACTAAGTTATATTGTGCGCACAATATAATATACTGTGCGCACTAAAATAATATGGTGTGCTCTCAAAATTCGGAAAACAGGTTTCACTTGACCATGACCTCATTTTACGTGTAAAGTGTTCGTGGTTTAGACAAAATCTCAGATACCAAATTCAATAGTTCTTCTATATTCGGTTGTATTGAACGATTTTAATGGCTAAATGTTCACTTCACAGGTGTCATCTGATTTTGACATACTCCATTTTTAGGGTAAAGTGGTCCGGCAAAGTAAAATGTTTGTGTTTTGGTGTATTTCGCGGATACTTTAAGCATTTAGTTACAGATATATATTTGGGGTATGGAATGTTTGTATGGTGAAATTGTCTATCTTGCAATTATATTAATCTGACCTTGATTTTATATTCATTGTTACACTGTAAATCTAAGTGTTAATAAAAAGAACACTGCTTGAACGCTTTTTTGTAACACTTTTTGAACGTGTAATGGTGTTTCAAATGTTTACACTAGTGTTCATCAATTGAATGTGTGGTGTTCAGTTTTTAATGCATTTGTGTTTCATTTTTGAACACTTCATGTTAAAGACCTTAACATTAGTGTTCAACGATTTAACGTGTCCGAATGTTCAAAATCTTAATACGTTGACGCGTTCAACAGCCATGTAACACTTTTTGAACACACCGAACATGTTCAAAACCCAAAATGTTAAGATTCAGAACACCAGACGTTAACATTCAGAACAGTTGACATAGATGTTCAAATTGATGGTGTTCAAATGTGGAACATGTTCTATTGTTAAGCGTACATAATTTTCCATAAGTAATAAACTTAATTAAACTGTTATAAAACTATATTGAATCAGGCAAAATACAACAATAAAACATATTTTAACAAGTAATTCTTTATATTATCAAATGAGCATATATGTAAGAAAAGTGTACAAGAATACCTTATGATATCACAAGTAACAGTCAATGAAATTATATACATAATGTTTTTAAACCGACTTAAATATATCACAAATAATTTTCTTCTTCTACATGACAAGATATAGTGCTACATCATGTGTATCCTAACCAAAAAAGCATGTAAATGTGATAAGTAGATAGTTTATGATATAGATATTTGTCACAATGAAAGTTACAAAGTTTGCAAATTCCAACAGTTCTTGTACGATCACACACAATGAACGCTCAACTTTTCAGTGCATCTTCACTTAAAGCTATCAACTGGGTGGTATTTCATGTGTTATCATCAACTTCCAATATCAAAATCCTCCACAACAAGTAATGTCTATGAGCCTATATATCCTGCAAAATAAAAGTTAAAATTAATAGACGAGAGTTTTTTTTATGAAGCATCAAATTATGCAATAGTTGTTTTGCTTTAATTTCGATATATACTAGAGTACAAATTGATATTCTGTGGCAGCGAATTGTTAAGTTTTGACATTATTAATTACGTAAGTCGATTTCTTGACATAAGGTATACAGATATAGAAATGATAACCTACATAAACTATTAACATACATATATTGTCATACCTTTATGACATCTTTCTTTTTTCCAAAACTTTATAGCATGCAGAAATTATCTTCGTGGGCTCATTGTCTACCGGTTTCTAATTCAAACATTCCAATCTAACGATTTCTGCAAATAAAACAAAATGCATTTTCTAAGTCAAAAATGGTGTTCCATATGTTTACACTAGTGTTCATCAATTGAATATGTGGTGTTCAGTTTTTAATGCCTTTGTGTTTCATTTTTGAACGCTTGATGTTAGAGTTCTTAACACTTAGTGTTCATCAGTTGAATGTGTAGTGTTCATTTTTTAATGCCTTTGTGTTTCATTTTTGAACGCTTGATGTTATAGTTCTTAACACTTAGTGTTCATCAATTGAATGTGTGGTGTTCATTTTTTAATGCCTTTGTGTTTCATTTTTGAACACTTGATGTTAGAGTTCTTAACACTCAGTGTTCAGCTAATATACGTGTCAATCTATTCTGTATTTAAACAGACAGACGATAACAGACTGATTATTCATCAGTTTAGAAAGTCACCAGAACAAATCTTGCAGTTATTTACGTTAAATACTGTTCTTTAATTCGTCTTTTAAGTTGAATATTGAAAATTTGGATATAACAGTTATGAATATTTGACAAATATATATCTGACATGAGAAAATGACAAGGAAGCCATTGAACTACCTATGGAGATTATCCTAACTTGTTACTCACTTCTTTTGTGTTCATGTGAGATAGAAGTCCCTTCTCCAGTGCTCTTCCTTAAATGTATCCATTCTTCGTTTAACCGCCTAAATCACCAGCCGATATCTGTTTCCGGTATTTGGTACCCTGGTATATTTTTTTTAACGCGAGGTGTTCAAAATTTCGAGCGATTTGAACACCGATTGAACATGTAATGTTAATAAACTGAACGGACCATGAAATAAGATAAACATCGACATATTTTTATTACGATTTTATCATAACAGGCCTCATTGATATGCATCATTATGTCACTTATAAGTAAAACTAGTAATAATAATAAAATAAGTATATAAACTATACATATATGCCAGCTTGGAAATTTAATATTTCACAATTACAAAATTATTTGCCAAAAATTCACAAGATCATCATCCTGCATGTACATTCATATTTTTAAATGAATTTTCTTTGTAAATTTGCCAATTAGAAGGATAGAAAACCGGAAAAACATCTATACTCTTTTTCAGATCAGAATTTGAACACCGGTGTACACTGTGTCTGAACACACATGTTAATATTTTCAACACAAACGTTAAAACTTTGAACACGTCTCTAAGCATGAACATATGACGTTAAAATATTGAACAATCGGTGTACAAATTTTGAACGCGTCCGGACGCGTCAGGCGTCAGGTAGATTTACAGTGTAGTTTAAACATATTTATTTATGTTTAAACTAACCATGAATATAAAATCAAGGTTCATTGGTCCATGTTATTTGATTCTTGTTTGGTATTTTTTTCAGATACTATAAGGAATAAATTAACATTTTTTTATGGAATGATTGTTATGTATTATATATTTGGCAAGTCGGTATCATCTGACCTTGACTTTGTTTTCATGGTTTATTGGTTAATGTTAAATATCTCAGAATTGGTCTGTTTTTCAGATACGATGATAAAAGTATAGTTAAACTTTATTTAATGTACAAAATAATTATAAGGCGCGCAAATCATATAAGGTGTGTTTCTCAGATACGTTTGGTACTTCAATACAGCAAGAAAAAATCCCGCACCCAAATGCATGCTTCAGTTGGCCTATAAACAAAAATATGGACTAGTTCAGTGATAATGGACGTCATACTAAACTTAACAGTTGTTTCTCGTTTTTCGTTTTTTAATATAGATTAGACCGTTGCTTTTCCCGTTTGAAAGGTTTTAAACTAGTAATTTTGGGGACCATTTATAGCTTTCTGTTCGTTGTGAGCCTAAGCTATGTGTTGAAGACCGTACCTTGACCTATAATGGTTTACTTTTATAAATTGTGACTTATAGATGGAGAGTTGTCTTATTTGCACTCATACCACCTCTTCCTTTATCTATCCAAAGTATATACAAGAAACTAAAATTAAAAATCCTACAAGACCAACAAAGGCCAGAGGCTCCTGACCTTGGGCATGCACAAAAATGCGGCGGAGTTAAACATGTTTTGTGAGATCTCAACTCTCCTTTTATACCTCTAGCCAATGCAAATTAAAAAAAACCCACACACACAGCAATACTGACAGTGAAGAATCCCGTGTCCGTTGTCAGAATAGGTAACAAATGAAACTTAACAAAATGACAATGATACATTAAAAAAACAAGGACTACTAGTAGTTACTGATATGCCAGCTCCACACCTCAATTAAACTGATTGAATGATTATGTTTTAATCATATGAATATCAAGCACAATCCTTCCCATTAGGAGTTTAGTATCATACCATCATAAAAATATATGAGAAGAATATAACCCGTATTTGTATACTGTAATTGCCTCTTTCGATCGAAAATTGGGGTATCATTTATTCAAAACCTTGTGGCCAGATTGATAATATTTGGGAAAAATGAATCATAATTGTTTCGATTGTTTTCAAAATATTTCACTGAGGAATTTCATTGACTATTCCTAAATTGTTTCGTAACATTTCAATTTCATAATGAATACGAACAACATACTGTAAAATTTTATAATGAAATCGATACTACAAAAATAGATACTATAAGTGACCTCTTGTCCTCTTCTATTAATCAGAATGAAACTATAACTTGACCTGAAACATTTGTATACAACGCTTAAAAAATTAAATCATAATAAGCATACTGTTCTATGTCGGGAGCTTGTTATTCAGTGATTGTCGTTTATTGGTGTGGTTCATATCTGTTTATCGTTTTGTTATAGTCATTTTGGGCCGTATAGTTTGCTGTTTGGTGTGAGTCAACGCTCCGTGATAAGGACCGTAATATAACCAATGATTGTTAACTTAAAGTCTTTTAATAAATTATGACTTGGTTGGAGAGCTGTCTCATTGGCACTCATATTGATTCTTCTGCTTTATATGTACCCAGTTTTACCTTTATTTGAACACAACTTTATTGTGAATTTCTTAGACTGAACACACCGTCATATTTCAATAACGAACAGTACATCTTGAGGGAGAACCGTACTTAAGCTGGGGTCACACATTCACGATTTTTACTACCGTTCTTGACAAGACCATTCCCGATTAAAATTTATTAAAAGTCTGATCAAGATCCTGTGAATCGTGGATGGAAATTCAAACTTAAATTAAAATTTGTAAAAAAAATAATTTGATCACGACAACAATCAGATAGTGTTCAGGAAGCACCGATATTCAACCGTTTCTAAGCGAATAAGACCCGATAATCCCGTTCTGAATCCGCTTCTAATCCGATTTGTATTTTTCGCCAGGTAAATTTCGACCGAGTCTGTCACGACTGCGTCCCGACTCTACCGAATGTAATCCGACTGAGATCAGACAGTGACCAGACTGTGAACCGACGCTGTCGGAAGTTATTTGTTCGAAAACTGTCGGCATATTCGGGATGATCAGGTACTGTCGGAACGTAATCCTATCACGGTCCGCTCTATCGCATTGCAAACGGCTTTGACTGGTCTCAGTCGTATTGTATTCTGTAGTTGTCGGGACTCTGGCGTGGGTATCGTTGACGAATTTCGTATTAATAACGGGACTGTTTCGGAACGGTTTCGGCAAAAAACGGTTCGCAATCGACAAGATCTGGATGCAATCTGGACTCAATCGGCAGAAAAACAGCTATGAAAAATTACTCCGGATCATTCCCGTTTCATAGGACACCGTCCAGAATACACAAGACATTGTTCGGAATTCGATCCGATACAGCAGAATCTGTCACGACATAGCCACGATTGTAATCCGATTAGACAAAATCGGCTGAGTTGCCCCGAATGTTACGGGACGCACCTAACTCTCGGGATGCTTTGCCGAACTATTCGGACCCTTCCCGATCCGTAGGAATCTGTTACGAACTAAAACGAATGCGTTCAGACAATGATAGGACATTCCAGATAATTGAGGATACCAATTCCGACTTTTTCACTTTTCATATCGTATTGCTGTCTGATCTCAAACGGGAGCAATAATCGGCAATGTGTGAACCCCGCATTAATCATGATCAAACATAGTCATCTTTAATAAACAAACAAAAAAAAACAAACAAACAAACAAAAAAACAAACAAAACAACGTGTACGTGTATTCAGTTTTCAGTGGATTTTACTTACTCTACGCTTTTACAATGAAACCTTTTAAGAAACCACATACTTCATTGAAGTTGGTGACACTAAAACTTCATCATAAACTATAACCAAAACATTTACAATAAACAGGACGGATGAACATAACAAGCATCTCTATCGTCAAACAGGGTAACACAATCAAAGTCGTGAATTGAGTTACATGTCAGTCTTGAGACTCAGAGTCAATCAACATAAACAAAATCTTGAAATTTTTAGACATAAAGTATAATGCATCAGTGCAAAAAGTACTTTTCTTATATTTGTTACAAGAAAACAGGTAAAACCATAGTATCAAAGTCTACATAAGTTCGATAGTTTCCTCGCTCTTTTTCAAACCGTTCCAATAAACGCTGATATAAAGTGGAGGCTTCCAACGCATTTGTTGGTAAACCAAGTGTCAGACGAAATAAACGTAACTTCTTTAGTATTCCAGTCAGGAGTTGATACAAATGCATTGATGAATATTTCCATGTATTATAGCCCCATTTCAAAAGAAACCTTATGCATTTCTCCATTCTGTCACTTTAAAAAGGAGACATTGAAGACCCGTACCATGTGTAAGGTCAAAGGATTTCGTGCGCACGATATATTTAATTTGTGCGCACAATATATTTAAGTTGTGCACACAATATATTCAAGTTGTGCGCTTAATATAGTTAAGTTGCGCGCACAATATATTATTGTGTGCGCACAATATATTATTTTGTGCGCGCACTATATTATTTTGTGCGCACAATATATTTAAGTTGTGCGCACAATATATTATTTTGTGCGCACAATATATTTAAGTTGTGCGCACAATATATTTTTTTTCTTTGCAGGTCCCTAGCGGGGCTCCGTATGACAGAGACTGAGAGAGAGACTGAAATTGTGTTTATTTGGTCTTGCTTTGTGTGGTTTGAAAACAAACTACCATGTTGTTCATGAATTTGTGTACCTGACCAGTAGTATGAGTAGTACAGTATGTTAGACATGTATGATACATGTAGTTGTGTAAATATTTCAAAAGTGATATGTACATGCATTATATCAAATACTACGTATATGTTGAGAATTTCCTCCTGTTGAAGAGACACGTAGCATAAACCCCAGATAATTAAATGGATGCCATGTTATAGCAAAGGTTACTTGAAGATGTGTTTAATACACACACACCCCTTAAAAACAAAATAAATTAAAAAAACTGACCTACCATTATATTTATTTACTCTTGACATTTAACTATAGATGTTTTTTCCTAATTTTACAGCTACATCATGCAGATCCAGGATAGTTAATAAACTCAGAACAACATATTCAACAATTTCAGAAGCTGAAGATGCTTACAGCTGTGATTATGAGGACATCAGGGAGGTCAGTAATGACTCTGGATTCCTGGAACCCCAGAACATTACCAGTTTATCACCTGCAAGTGACGTCATTGAAAAAGTATTATTCAAGTCACTCCAAAGATTAGATGTTCAACAATCAACAGAACTTATTAAACAGTTTTTTTTCAGCAGAATTCTGAGATGAATAAGAAAACTTTGCTTAATTCATTGCTACAAGAGGACAGCTTATTAAACATCTACCACATTTTTGATAATAGTGATACCATTACTGCATGCCAGAGATATGAGATGGTATTAAAAAACTTTGTTAAAGTAAAAGTCACTTATCATGGTAGTAACATATCCTTTGGAGCTGAGCTACCCTTATACCATATATCAATAGCCTACATAAAAAGACAAAAATGTTACAACCAGAACCTGATCTGAACAGATTGACTTACGGACAGACTGATACCCAAAGGGCATCTTCTTTTTTTTTTGGCAGGTCCATGATGAGGTTTTGTTTATTTAGAATGACTGACAGAACAAACTCCCTTTCACCATACATTTTTCATCAATTTTAATTACTAATTTATGACATTTTATCTATTAAATGGTATTTTAAGTCAATTTTCCAAATTTTTCCACTTTAATTCAATTATCCGTATACAGTACAGATAATAAATGAGGTAAGAAATGTATGTTCATATTATGCTTAAACAATGCTAAGGTATAGACCTTCAAAATGCTTGTATTTAAAAAAAAATCTATTGGGTGTTTTTTTGTACAGGGTGATCTAATTTGCATAATTGGCTCCTACAGAAGTGCCAATTTTCATCAAAATGTGTTATTTTTACCCCGTTCACAGATTGTAAATGAAAGTAAAGCACACATCCAATTATTATTATATGAAACAAATGTATTTTTTATAATTATGTAGAAAAAAAATGTTTTAACTGTAAAAAATTAAAAAATTAACATGAAATTAGTGTTTTATTGGGAAATTGAGGAAATCATCATTTAGGGGGGGGGGGGGGGTAACTCATGGTGGGTTATCTCCCTTATTTACCAAGAAAGTGGTCATAATACTTTCATATTTTGCTGAGGAAACCCTAATCTTGCAAAATGATAAATATTGTAGAAATCTATTGGATGATTTTTTTTTAACAAACCATCCTTATCCACCTTAAATGTAATAAGATTGATAAATATGAAAAAAATAGGTTATCATATGGACATTTTCTGAACATCTGTAATGCAGACTAAATTAAGAGAAGTAATTATGTATGTAAACCAGTATGAAAATGAAGTGCCATATGACACAATAGTTATTTTTATTATCAATTTGGATATGTATCATAACAAAGCTTTCAAAATATTTGATGAACCAAGTGTTGAATTGTTTGTAAATATTCTGTTCATTACTGTATATTATTTCACTTAAAATTGTACAGGTTCACATTTGTTTTATTTTTCCATTCAAAATTTTGCTGATGAATGTGGACAAAGACACATTTTTCAAATTAATATTTTTTTTACAAATCTTGAACATAGTTATAAGAATTTTCATGGATTGTGTACTTCAGGCAAATGATTTTGTTTTTAAAAAAAATCTGATTCATTGAAAATGTAAGTTTATATTTGTAAATTTGATTAGGAATACTTAAGGTGGTATCGGAGTCTAAAATAAAAATGGTAGAATTTGTTCATACTTTGCCAAAACGTAGTATCTATTGATATATGCTGAAATATATAATAAAAATGCTAGGTCACTGTGCATTTTCTAAAGCTATAGGACGCGACAAAATGACACATTTTGTAAGGATTATACAGGAAAAAACACCATTTTGTGGTTAGAAACTAAACAATATGATAGAATTGTTAGATACTTATGGAAAAGATAGCTTTCAGACAATGCTTTGAGAATTTCAAAAGAAAAGATAGGATCACCGTAAGTTTTTTTCGGCTAAAATACAAAATAGGAAAATTCCATGTAGACTCCTTCAGAAAATGCACTATTTTAGAGTTACCTCCCTTTAAAATGGCAATTTAAAAAAAAATATGAAAAAAAACAAACAAAAATAATCAACATTTGCAAAATATTAATATTTATAAGTTATATTCTTATAAATTGGTTCTTTTAAATGAAAATTCATATTAAATATCTGCATTCCTGCATCAAATTTTGCTATCTTGATAAAAAATCTGGACCTTTGGTTCACTGTTTTTGGCAAACTAAGATGGCGAAAGACAACCATACCACCTTAAGGGCATATACGATACAGTTTTGATTCTGTATTTACAAGTTCATGAAAATTTGCATATAGGCTATTTTTTACCTGATTAATTTAAATATGTAATAAAAAATATACCTTCATGTGCTACTTTTTGAGTAAAATGAGGTCGAAATTTTGTATATTTGCTCAAAATTCAGATTTGTGGCCTTAATTTCTTTTTGGAAAGAAAGACATAACTTTTTTGTTATATAAGATAAACACAATTTTATTTTTGTTTAATAATCGGTAATTTCTGTATTTTATAAATATCCTAAAAAAATATGCAATTTTTTATTCAAAAATAACTCATATTTATCAAATGTTCATGAATTGAGAAAAAAAAGTTATTTTTTACTGCATATTTATCAAAATTTTAAAAAATCCTCTATTTACAGTTTTATAAAATTGGGGTCACGTAATCTCCCTGCAAAATGAAACTAAATGCCGTTTTGAAAAATAGAGTCCATGAACTTGTTTTCAAAATAAATCAGTTTGAACGATAAAAATCAGTCGAAAAATGCATCTTTTCCCAATATGTCACAGTTTGACGTCGCGAAAATAACAAATTACGTTAGCAACGTCACTACCTTCCCTGTAACTGTATCATATGCCCTTAACAATCAATTATTTTCACACTATTTTACATGTATAACAATAATTATTGAATTATGAACTGTGTACCTAGAAATCATTCAACTAAATAATGTATAAAATTTAAAGATTAATAACATACATAGTCATAGTTACTTGGATGGAGAGTTGTCTCATTGGCACTCACACCACATCTTCCTATATCTATATACATATTTTGTTTTGTTTATATATATTTGTGGCATCAAGATCTGTAAATATTAGGTATTTCTTCATATTTAAGTTGTTACCTATATTTATAGAACATATAAATAGATTTGTAAGCCTAGATTTATTGTATTGTAACAATTGTTCAGCTATATATTTTATTTTGATGATAATCTATATGGTAATACAAAAATTAACCAAAAAGGAAGTAAAATTTGGAAAAATTGTGCATTGGTAGAAAATTTCAATTATTTTATTTGTTTTAATATTTCTATTTGGAATGGTTTGAAGCTGTTTTAATCAACAGTAACTGAATGAGAGTTTTGTTGTTGGTTGAAACTTAAACCTTGTTTAAGAAGTTTTCAATATAGCTTGGTTTTAACTTATTTACTAATTATTTTATTATAATATGTAATATTATTATGTTTCCATAATACTTTTCAATTGACATTTTTAAACTTTAGAAATAATTGATTTAAATTCTATTTTTATATCTATGCAACACTGTATATAGGCTGTAATCATTCCATTATGTTCATACGATTTTTTTGTATAAAATATTTTAATAAACTTTCTGAATAATTTGTTTTCCAAATATCAAATATTGTAATAAGTGAGAAATTCACTCAACACAATGCCTGATAGTAGCCAATTATTTGTGAAATCATTGTTAACTAAGCTATTTTTAGACAACTGAATAAACCTGTAAACCAGAAGCTTTTTGATTATCTCCCTTATTACACAGATAGGAATATAAAATCATTGTAAACTAAGCTATCTTTAAACAACTAAAGAGACCTGTAAACCAAAAGCTTTTTGATTATCTCCCTTATTACACGGATAGGAATATAAAATCAATGTAAACTAAGCTTTTTTTAGACAACTAAAGAGACCTGTAAACCAGAAGCTTTTTAATTATCTCCCTTATTACACAGATAGGAATATAAAATCAATGTAAACTAAGCTATCTTTAAACAACTAGAGACCTGTTAACCAGAAGCTTTTTGATTATCTCCCTTATTACACAGATAGGAATATAAAATCAATGTAAACTAAGCTATCTTTAAACAACTAGAGACCTGTTAACCAGAAGCTTTTTGATTATCTCCATTATTACACAGATAGGAATATAAAATCAATGTAAACTAAGCTATCTTTAGACAACTAAAGAGACCTGTAAACCAGAAGCTTTTTGATTATCTCCATTATTACACAGATAGGAATATAAAATCAATGTAAACTAAGCTATCTTTAGACAACTAAAGAGACCTGTAAACCAGAAGCTTTTTAATCATCTCCCTTATTACACAGATAGGAATATAAAATCAATGTAAACTAAGCTATCTTTAGACAACTAAAGAGACCTGTAAACCAGAAGCTTTTTAATCATCTCCCTTATTACACAGATAGGAATATAAAATCAATGTAAACTAAGCTATCTTTAGACAACTAAAGAGACCTGTAAACCAAAAGCTTTTTAATTATCTCCCTTATTACACAGATAGGAATATTAAATCATTGTTAACTAAGCTATCTTAAGACTGAAAAACAAGTACAAAAAGAACAAAGAACTGCATACTGGGGTTACATTGAAAAAATGATATTAGACCTACCAATAAATGAACCTTACCAACAGTGCAACAATCAGTCTAAACCCAAAAAGCTATTCTCCTTTATAAAATCAATGTGCACAGATAACACGGGTGTCGCACCACTGAAAAAAGGAGGACAGTTAATAGCTGATACAAAGCAAAAGACAGACATCCTCAACACACAATTCCAATCAGTGTTTACAACTGAATCAAACAACATCATTCCAGACAAAGGTCCTAGCTCATACCCTGTGATAACACCACTTGAAGTATCTTTACTTGGTATCAAGAAACTCCTACACAATATAAACCCACATAAGGCAACTGGACCAGACAACATCAGCGGCAGAATACTTAAAAAACTCAAAGACCAAACAGCTCCAATTCTCACACTTATCTTTAAAATATCACTTGAAACTGGCATTACACCATAAGACTGGAAACACGCCAATGTAGCACCAGCATTCAAAAAAGGGGAAAAATATAAACCAGAAAATTACCGTCCTATATCATTTATAGCTGACTATGCGGTATGGGCTTTGCTCATTGTTGAAGGTCATACGGTGACCTTTAGTTGTTAATATGTTTGTGTCATTTTGGTGTTTTGTGGATAGTTGTCTCATTGGCAGTCATACCACATCTTCTTTTTTATATTGACATGAATTTCCTGTAAACTTATGGAGCATATCATCACTAAACACATCATCAACCATCTTGAAAAGAACAATATACTGTATGACCTCCAGCATGGCTTCCGTCAGTCCAGATCTTAGGAAACTCAACTCATTTCATTCATCCAAGAACTTGCAGAAAAAAATAACACCAACACTCAAATAGACTTCATTATAATGTACTTTGCCAAAGCCTTTGACAAAGTCTTTTTAATTAACTCCATCATTACACAGAATATTAAAAGTACTTTTTAAGTTATTTTAGTCGCTTGAAATTTAGGTATACATGAAAATGTTCTTTTAATAGATGTTGGGTTTTTAGACCGGTTGAGTGCCATTTTCAGTTTTAGGTCACAGCATTGTTTCAAAGTGAGGTTATCTGTTATCATTTCAGAGAATAATTTAATTACTGCAACAAGAATTCACTATCTGATAAGGTATTCAGATTAGTTAATGACTAAAAAAACAGAATTGACCTTGTTTAAAAAAAAAATGATGTGGTATGATTGCCTACGAGACAACCCTCCACTAGAGACAAAATGACACAGAAACTAACAGTTATAGGTCACTGTATGGCCTTCAACCCTCCTTCAACCATGACCAAAGCCCACACCGCAAAATTATGTATAAAAGGGCCCAAATTTACAAATGCAAAAACAATTCAAAACAAACAGCCTAATTAATGTTCCAAACAATGTAAGATATACAATGTATATTACACAGCAACAAACAACAACCACTTATTTCTGTTTAGCACTTGCACTATTGACGTCATACATCTATCACTTTTCCATTGGGACTTCAGACATTTTCTCTTTTATTGGAACCTCTGTGATGTCCTGTAAATGTGGACAAATGTTATAAGGTGTATTCATAGAAATGTTACTTTAAATTAAAAGTTCCAGCTGCTACCGAACAAAGGAAACAGCTTACTGTTACTGTACATAAAAGAGATCTTGCTCAGTGCTAATGTAGATTAATTTATCCATCTTTTATTGAACAAAAAAAATAATATCCAACTTCAACTGTACATTAAAAACATTATATTAGATGAGGTCAAACTAGAAGTTAACATAAAAGAGATCCAAATTTTAGTGTTCATAGAAAACATCTACCTGTTACTACCATTGGCAAATCCAAGGGGGGGTCTGGGGTTTGGACCCCCCTTTTTTTGCCGATCACTGCATTTGAATAGGGACATATAGTTGGAACCCCCCCCCCCCTTTTTTTAAATATCTGGATCAGCACCTGACCACATAAAAGAGCTTCTATTACTTTTGTACATTACATCTTCTATCTGTTTTAAACTTCATAATAAAGACCATATGAGTGCATATAGAAATGTTCCAAGCAAGAGAGGTGTGATCAGGTGTAAGATGCAAAAGGACATTCAAACTCCTAAAAAGTGATGCCCTACCCCATCCTGACCCCCACTCCACTCTGGAAGTGCTTCTCATATAGAGTTATCTCCCATTAGCTCATCAAATGGCACTTTGAATATATTGCAGACAAAAACAGAGTCGACATAACACAAACAAAACTTTGGATTAACAAGTAAACAAGGCATGAAAAGAAATTTCAACAGAGAGAGCTTGCTAGTAGTGGATGATTTTAGCTTTAGAAGTTGTACATGTACGTTAATACTTCTATACTATAAAAGAAAAGAAAGGAATAGAAACACAATTTCTGAGTTCAATTATAACTTGCCAACTTTGTAAGCAGCAGTGTTTTTAAGATACTACTTAGACTTGCTACATGTCCCTTCCTAATTATGTTTTTTCTCTTTTTTTTCCAATTTTGCCCCTTTAATAATTTTACTCCTTTCTCAAAGGGCAATCAGTAGGCTGGCACTTATCAGTAAACATATAAATTAGTAAGAGAGAAATAATAGAAAGGGAATTGTAGCAAGTCTAGATACTAGCTACTGTACATGTATACTTATAAGCTATTAAAATTATCACAATATCCATAATCTTTTGGTATTACATAACACTTGAATGCAATATATCTGCACTTCCCATAATAGAAATTTTAATATTTATATTTGATTTTTTTTTAGATTCAAATTACCCCATATCACATGAAACTTCCAGTGAATAAACTTATCTATAGACAGACTAGTGGAGGTAAACAATTATAAATTCTTTAACAATATTCTAAATAATATATCTGATGAGTTAATATTTTTAATCCTAAGTTACTTAGTGAGTAGTTTCAAGTCATGCACTAGTGATTATCTCCATGGATCAATGAGTTAGGTTTGTTATAACCTCTTAGGTTCTACAAGTTTGGGGCATGACAAGTCTCTCTTCTTTATAATGATTGGTTCATTTAGTCACATGTCTTTTTTTTGGAGGGAAATTCTATTGTCTTGGTTAAAATTTGCTTATATCTTGAACTGAGGGGAGCTGATATAGTTTGTACTCATATTTAATGGACATCTTTAATTTAAAAAAAAGGGGTAAGTTTTCTATTATGACATTTGCAGTATCTCAAATTGTAACATATAACTGATATGGTCTGATATGATTTTATTGCAAAAATGGTCAAAATAAAAGATTCCAAATATTTTAAAGATTAAACATGTCAGGAATAACTATTGATTTGACGAGTTTTGTGAATCAATTACATCAATGGCGGAGAAATATAAGAAGTCATGTTCCAATATTTCTGGTAACTGGTCTGACCGTCTAGTAATTAATTTTTTTTTATTGTGTTTATTGTATTAATATATGTTGGTCACAAACTGTAAAGTTTATATGACAATAAAATATTTGATTTGATTTGATTTGATTATTAACTTGTATGTTAAGACATATTTGTTATTATAAATTGATCAAACAACAGTTATGATAATGTTTTTTTATTGCAGATATTGAACCAGATTGTTCCAAGATTGTACATGATGTAATACCACATCCAGGGTCCCCACAGTTTTGTGTATACAGGACAATTGTACCTGAAACATGGTAAGTTTTGTATTCTGTTTAATATCTGGACTTGAAAAGTCAAAATGCAAGACAGCAATTTGTTGGATTGGTGTCAACAATTATATTAGTTCGTGATTGAAGATATAGGAAGATGTGACATGAGTGCCAATGAGACAACTCGTGATTGTGTCAGTTTAAGGGGATCTACTGGTAGGATATACCTTTTTGCACCAAAAATGAACTCATTTGTGCCAATACTACCTCAGCACCTTTTCATTTAAAAGGTTATATGTATCATTTGTGCCAATAAAATAATCATCTAATTGAGCCAATTCTGTAAATTTAATTATATATATTTACTACGGTAAATGGCATATCAGGAATGTATTCATCAGCAAAGCTATCATTCACGTATTCTGGGTAACAGGTTTTATCTGAAAATAATGGTGCAACCATTTTCTTATGTCACTTTCAGTTTCCCCGATATTCTTTCCCCATTAACTTATTTCTGTTTCTTTCTCCACCAAGCCACATATCAGACATTTTTACATTTTGAAATTTTTTTTTAGTCAAAAACATGTTTAACCATAGTTTTTAAAGCTGGCATTTTTTTTTTGATAATGTCATATAAAATTAACAGAGTTATCTCTCTTTGTACTGTTTATTTGTAGTGCAGGGTTGACTTGTTATTCCAAAATAACCTAGCTAGTTTAATACTTAATATATATTTTCCAAAAGTATTCCTATTTGGTAATCCTAATTCATGATTTTAAATTAATGTTTTTTTCAGGACAGTAATAGCAATTGAATCAAATGAAGAAAATGAGACTTAAAATCATAGAAACTTAAAGAAAAGAAATATAAAGATTTATTTGCCAATGGATGAAGTTGCTTATCTTAAAGGTGAGGTCACATCAGAGAAAACTTACATTATTTTGTTGAGCTTGTGACTTAAACATAGTTTAAACATATTTATTTATAGTGGATTGGGAAACAAGTTTTGCAACTTATATGCTTGTGACTGTCACATATCCATTGTCCTTGACCTCCTTTTCATGGTTCAGTGACTTCTTAAAAAAGATTTTTTGTCATCTGACCTTGACCTTAATTGCATAGTTCAGTGGTCAAAGTTAACATTTTATATGAACGCAAAAATTTAAAATTTTTTGGTCATATATTGGTATCACGTTGGCGTCATCCTCTGCATCGTCGTCCGTATACTTTTAGTTTTCGCACTCTTACTTAAGTAAAACAGAATAGAAATCTATGAAATTTTAACACAAGGTTTATGACCACAAAAGGAAGGTTGGGATTGAGTTTTGGAGTTTTGGTCCCAATATTTTAGGAATTAGGGGCCAAAAAGGGCCCAAATAAGCATTTTTTTTGGTTTTCGCCTTATAACTTTAGTTTAAGTAAATAGAAATATATGAAAATTTTACACAAGGTTTAGACCACAAAAGGAAGGTTGGGATTGATTTTGGGAGTTTTGGCTCCAACAGTTTAGGAATAAGGGGCCTAAAAAGGGCCCAAATAAGCATTATTTTTGGTTTTCGCACAATAACTTTAGTATAAGTAAATAGAAATCAATGAAATTTATACACAAGGTTTATGACCACAAAATTAAGGAAGGTTGGGATTGATTTTGTTGAGGTCCCAACTGTTTAGGAATTAAGGGCCAAAAAGGGGCCCAAATAAGCATTTTTCTTGGTTTTTGCACTATAACTTTAGTATCAGTCAATAGAAATCTATGAAATCTAAACAAAAAGCTTATGACTGTAAAAGGAAGGTTAGGATTGATTTGGAGTTCTGGTCCCAACAGTTTAAGAATAAGGGGCCCAAAGGGTCAAACTTAGTTTGATTTTAACAAAAATTGAATCCTTGCGGTTCTTTGATATGTTGAATCTAAAAATGTACCTAGATTTTTTTATTATTAACCCAGTTTTCAAGTTGGCCAAAATCGGGGTCTAAAATTGAACTTTGTTTGATTTCATCAAATATTGAATAATTGGGGTTCTTTGATATGCCAAATCTTACTGTGTGGGTAGATTCTTAATTTTTGGTCCTGTTTTCAAATTGGTCTACATTAAAGTACAAAGGGTCCAAATAAAACTTCTTTGATATGCTGAAATAAACCTGTACTTAGATTTTTGATTATTGGCCCAGTTTTCAAGTTGGTCCAAATCAGGATCCTAAATTATTATATTAATTATTGTGCAATAGCAAGAAATTTTCAATTGCACAGTATTCAGCAATAGCAAGAAATCTTCAATTGCACAGTATTGTGCAATAGCAAAAAATTTTCATTCAAGAAATCTTCAATTGCACAGTATTGGCAATAGCAAATATTTTCAATTGCACATTATTGCACAATAGCAAGAAATATCTAATTGGCCAATATTGTGCAATAGCAAGAAATTTTCAATTGGAGTTGTCTTTCTTTGACCAGATTTTTTTCAATTTATCTCATTTCCGATTTCATCTGGTTCTTAAACTATAAGCAAAAGTCAACTATATTAAGTGTATTGAATGAGTATTAGGTGTACATGTATTTCTTGTTTGATTTATGTGATAGTTGTAGTTAAGCTTTATATTTAGGACTATCAACATAATTTCAATGGTTATTAAAGAAGGCCTGATATTTTAGCGTGTGCACTCTTGGTTTATTTTTTAATATCTTTTAAAATTGAATTGTGTCTTCAGCAGTTTTTCAGAATAAAATATATATAAATTAAATGAAATATATGATGTTCAGTAGTTGTCATTTGTCGATGTGGTTCATAAATGTTTGTCATACTCCTTTTTGTCGAGCCTTCGACTTTAGTCGAAAAAGCGAGACTAAGCGATCCTACATTCCGTTGACATTGGTGTCCACAGCGTCGACAAATATTCACTCTGTGGTTAAAGTTTTTGAAATTTTAATAACTTTCTTAAACCATACTGGATTTCAATCAAACTTGGACAGAAGCTTGTTTATGATCATAAGATAGTATCGGGAAGTAAATTTAGAAAAATTAAAATTCCATTTTTTCAATTTTACTTATAAATGGATTTAGTTTTTCTCTGGGAAAACATTACATTCACTCTGTGGATAAAGTTTTAAAAATTTCAATAACTTTCTTAAACAATCCTTGGTTTGTACCAAACTTGGACAGAAACTTGTTTATGATCATTAGATATGATCCAGATGTAAATTTTGTAAAACGATAAATCAACTTGGACATTAAATCTGTTAATGATCAACAGCTAGTATCTAAGAAGGAAATTTTGTGAATATTTTGTACGTGTGTATCTGTATTTTTCTTCCAGTTAACATTACATCCATATAGTTAAGTTTTTAAAACATTTATTAGATTCATTCTGGATTTTTTCCAAACTTGGACAGAAGCTTCTTACAATCAAAAGATAGTATTTAGCGGAATATTTTTATTGATTTTTTCCGTCATTTTTGTTGAGCCTGCAATTTACAGCAAAAGGAGGCGACACTGAGTTCTGCAAAACCTTTACAATTTTTTTATATAGATTAGACTGTTGGTTTACTGTTGGAATGGTTTTACAGATAGTCATTTTTAGGGGCCTTAATAACTTGCGTTGAGTTGAGTGACAGATATATTTTTAACTTCAAATTAAAATAAGATAGGACATAAAAATACCGTATAGCGGGTTATTTTCGCGGGGTGCAAATTTTCGCTTATTTTTGCGGATAGAACAAAATTGCCAAATTAAAAGTGTACATACAAAGGTATGAATAAAAAAAATTAATCCGCCAAAATAATAACTGCCAAAATATTTTGTATACCTTGTTCAATGAAAATCGCGAAATTTTACACCAGCGAAAATAACCCGCTATACGGTACTACATTTCTCATTTACTTTGCAAGATGTATAAATCAATTGATAGAATATTGTTTTAGTTTACACAATATCTTATTTCTTTTGTAAATTTTATACTAGTCATTTTTCAGGTGGAGGCGCCATGTTGAAGACCTGATACTTTGAACTATAATCATGTATATTTTTATAAATTGTGACTTGGATGGAGAGTTGTCTCATTGGCACATCTTCTTATATCTTATAAGCTAAACAATAACATAAGCTGTAACAAATTATTTATAAAATACTGTGTAAAATAAAACAATATCCTATAAATTTAATTATATATCTTGCAAAGTAAATGAGAACTGTAGTACTTAAAAAATATGATATAATTTTGTTTAAATTAAACATGATATCTTATAAAGATTATAGAATATGTTATTAATTTTCAAATTAAATAAGATATCTTATTGAGAATATGAGATATATTTAAAAAATTGTCACAAAAGCTACCCATTATGTCATTGGCTCCTTCTACAAATATTCACTCTATGGTCAGAGCTTTTGCAATTTCTTTACCTAGCCTTAAAAAATAAATTTTGTAAAATCCTGTTTATCCCTAATTTACTTAGAAATGGACTTTATTTTTCTACCAGTTAACATGACATTCACTCTGTGGTTAAAGGTTTTAAAATTTAAATAGCTTTCATAAAATAACCTGGATATCTACTAAACATGGACAGAAGCTTAAAAATTGTTTATGATAGAAAATTAGTTTTGAAGATAATTTTGTCAAAACTGATTTCCTGTTATACATTATTTATAAATGGACTTAGTTTTTCTTCTAGTTTATATTACATAAAGTCTGCAGTTCAAGTTTTTAACACATTTATAAGATTCATAAATCTTCCTGGATTTTTACCAAACTTGAGAGGATTTTTTTAAAAGATATTTTTTTTGTTGAGCTTGTGACTTACAGCAAAAGAAGGTGAAACTCTTACAATTTTTTATAATATATTTTAATCATTTTGTCTAGTTCCTATGTACACAAATTTTTTAACCTTTGGCCTCTCCCTTATTCCCTTTTTGATTTATCTGACATTGACACCAGTCCAAGGTAAGGGGATGATTGGGCATCCCCTAACATGCTTAACCCCACCACAATATGTATGAATGTGTCTGTCCCAAGTCAGGAGACGGTAATTCAGTGGTAGTTATTTGTGGCTGTCTCATGTATTTGTTTTTTGTTCCTTATTTTGTACTTATATTAGGCCATTAGTTTTCTTGTTTGAATTATTTTACAATGACCATGTGGTATGAGCTTTGCTTATTGTTGAAGGCCATACTGTGACTTATAACTACAGTTGTTAATTTCTGATCATTTGGTCTCTTGTTGAGAGTTGTCTCATTGGCAATCAAACCACATCTTTTTTATAAAAATTTACCAATTCAAAATTTATCAAACTAAACTTGTCATATTCTGAATAAACTCAAACAATAGGTATAGGAAGGTGTGGTATGAGTGCCAATGAGACAACTCTCCATCCAAATAACAATTTATAAAAGTAAACCATTATAGGTCAAGCATACTTTAGGAATAATAAATGCTGTTTTTACTTTTCAGTACAAATACATATACAATTATTTTATTGGCACAAACACAATTACAATAATTGGCATAATGGCCCATACAACTGGTATACAAATAGTAATAATGCATAGAATATCAATAGGCATATTTCGAACAATATCATCGAACGATATCAATATCATCAACAATAAATGTTTATGAAAAAAAAATATATCAACTAATACATAGTTGGTCAAACATAATAAGTATTGAAAATAATGCCAAATATTAATATGTAATATTATGAACAATGATTATGAATTAGACATATTGACAATTTTTGTCGAGCCTGCAACTTTTGTTGCAGAAAGCTCGACATAGGGATAGTGATACTTGTCATATGAATGGCTGATTAAACTCAAACAAAATGTATAGGAAGGTGTGGTATGAGTGCCAATGAGACAACTCTCCATCCAAATAACAATTTATAAAAGTAAACCATTATAGGTCAAGAATGCTTTAGGAATAATAAATGTTATTTTTACTTTTCAGTATGTTGAGAGAAGTTCAGAACAAGCTATTTTGTTTGAGGAGGAGTTGTCAGCACGTCATCATTGAATAAAGTCAGTTGTATTAGAAGTGAAGCCTAAACAGAAATGAGACAATTATCAAATAATTCAAAGACTACATGGATGTTATCTGGACTAACATTTGTATGACCCAAATGTGGTATTTTTCATATGAAGACTTACAAGGCAGGCTGTGGCAACATGTGTATGCATTTAACATGTTTAAAGACTTGAAGAACTTGTACTGCCTTCTTCAGATTTCAGTAGAATTTGTTTAAGACAGTAAATTCCGAGTATGAATTGAAGAATTTTTGCTCATTTAAATGAATTATGAAAATGTTTTGCATCTTAAATATACAAAAACAACATACCGGTAAATTATTTTTTCTTTCTTGAAACTTATTACAAAATAAATTCTTATATACTAATTCTTGAAATTAACAAGTTTATTTTTAGTCTGAACGTACAACTCAATGCACTGGTTATTCACACAAAAACTACATTTATCTCTCAGTCATATTAAAAAAATGATATATGGTAGAATTGCCAATGAGACAACTATCCTTAAAATAAATGCCAACGATCAAAGATAATGTATACATATATAGTGTATCATGGATTCAAAGCGAAAGAGAGATTACTATATAAACATATTTTATATAAGATATCTTATAAATTACATAAGATATCTTATAATATATATATAGATATCTTATACAATTTATAAGATATCTATGATATCTTCTATAATTTATAAGATATCTTATAAAGAAAAGCATTTGAGATATTATAGATATCTCGTTAACTTTATTAGATATCTCTTTAACTTCATAAGATATCTCATTAACTTTATAAGATATTTTATGTAGTTATAAGTTATCTCAAATAGTTAAAAAGATATCTTATATAGTTCATTAGATATCTTACATACTGTAAATTCAGAAATTATTGCGTGCATTTATTATTGCGATTTTGTCATTTTACACTTGAATGCGATTTTAATTTTTACGATTTTGAGAAAAGTCATGCTTAATTCAGTTAAAATATTACAAACTGCGAGTTTTAATTATTCCGTTTACAACTCAGTCGCATTATTCGCAATAATAAAAACATCGCAATAATTTCTGAATTTACAGTAATTCATTAGATATCTTATATAGTTCATGTGATATAATATATAGTTTATGAGATACCTTATATAAATAATGAGATATCATATTTAATTTATAAGATATCTTATATAAAATATATTTATAAGATATATAACAAACTAGGAGATAAAGTACATACTATATCTTATATACTATATAGGATATCTTATAAACTGTATAAGATATCTAATATCTTCTATATCACATAAGATATCTTAGAAAAAACATATTATATAAGATATCATATTTGCTATATGAGATATCTTATTTATTATATGAGATATCGTATATAATATATAAGATATCTTATTTGTTATATGCGATATCGTATATAATAAATAAGATATCTTATTAATTATATGAGATATCTTATTAATTATATGAGATATCTTGAAATTCAAATAAATTGTAAAACAGCTTACCATATAAAAAACTTCATTATTACATAGATATAAGAATATGTGTCAGGTATGAGTGTCAATGAGGCAATTCACCATCCAAGTCATATCTTTCTGGTTTTACTCTTTAGTTGAGTTGCTGTCACACTGTACTATATTTACTGGAATGCAACATTTTATTCAATCCTTACAAAAACCATCAAGGATATCAAAACTAGATATCTTGTATAGAAAAGTTATTTCACTTCTTAACACAGGCAACTTGGATTCAAGGATTTTGTTATTCTTTTAGTTGTTACATTTAAAAATTATTTTCAGTGACTGAAAATGAAAAACATGACAACATTATGTATCAGTTAGCATTAGATACTTGTGTACACGTATGGGAAGTTAAGTCGCCATCTGTGTTTAGGGTTCACAGATACTATACCTCTGCTCTGGGTATAGTAACGTCCCCTACCATACGTATCAAGTATCCATTCTTACTGATACAAACTGAGAGTGAGGAGGCTCAGTTTGACTGAGAGTGAGGAGGCTCGGTCAAAACATATTTGCTTTTACGGTACAAACTGATAGTGAGGGGGCTCAGTCTGCATGTGAAGCTCTGTAACATGTTTTTACGATACAAACTGAGAGTGAGGGGGCTCGGTCTGCATATGAAGCTCTGTAACATGCTTTTAAGGGGAAATGGGTATTTTAATTGTTTTTATCATATTTTATTGGGGACATTTTACTGTTTTTATCCAAATTTTAATTGGGGGTATTTTACTGTTTTTACTGGTACAAACTGAGAGTGAGGGGGCTCAGTCTGCATGTGAAGCTCTGTAACATGCTTTTATGGGGAAAAAAGGGTATTTTATTTGTTTTTATCTAATTTTAATTTGGGGTATTTTACTGTTTTTACTAGAACAAACTGAGAGTGAGGGGGCTCAGTCTGCATGTGAAGCTCTGTAACATGCTTTTATGGGAAATGGGTATTTTATTTGTTTTTATCAAATTTTATTGGACATTTTACTGTTTTTATCCAAATTTTAATTGGGGGTATTTTACTGTTTTTACTGGTACAAACTGAGAGTGAGGGGGCTCAGTCTGCATGTGAAGCTCTGTAACATGCTTTTATGGGAAAAAGGGTATTTTATTTGTTTTTATCTAATTTTAATTGGGGGTATTTTACTGTTTTTACTAGAACAAACTGAGAGTGAGGGGGCTCAGTCTGCATGTGAAGCTCTGTAACATGCTTTTATGGGAAATGGGTATTTTATTTGTTTTTATCAAATTTTATTGGGGACATTTTACTGTTTTTATCCAAATTTTAATTGGGGGTATTTTACTGTTTTTACTGGTACAAACTGAGAGTGAGGGGGCTCAGTCTGCATGTGAAACTCTTTAACATGCTTTTATGGGGGAAAAAAGGGTATTTTATTTGTTTTTATCAAATTTTAATTGGGGGTATTTTACTGTTTTTACTAGAACAAACTGAGAGTGAGGGGGCTCAGTCTGCATGTGAAGCTCTGTAACATGCTTTTATGGGAAATGGTTATTTTATTTGTTTTTATCAAATTTTATTGGGGACATTTTACTTTTTTATCCATATTTTAATTGGGGGTATTTTACTGTTTTTAATGTTTTTTCTAGAACAAACTGAGAGTGAGGGGGCTCAGTCTGCATGTGAAGCTCTGTAACATGCTTTTATGGGAAATGGGTATTTTATTTGTTTTTATCAAATTTTATTGGGGACATTTTACTGTTTTTATCCAAATTTTAATTGGGGGTATTTTACTGTTTTTACTGATACAAACTGAGAGTGAGGGGGCTCAGTCTGCAAGTGAAGCTCTGTAACATGCTTTTATGGGAAAAAAGGGTATTTTCATTTGTTTTTATCAAATTTTAATTTGGGGTATTTTACTGTTTTTACTAGAACAAACTGAGAGTGAGGGGGCTCAGTCGACATTTGAAGCTCTGTAACCTGCTTTTATGGGAAATGGGTATTTTATTAGTTTTTATCAAATTTTATTGGGGGTATTTTACTGTTTTTATCCAAATTTAAATTGGAGATATTTTACTGTTTTTATCTAAATTTTAATTGGAAATATCTTATTGTTTGAAAAGGGACACGGTATTTTATTTGATTTTATCAAATTCTAATTGGGAATGTTTTTTCCAAATAGGGGATGTTTTACTGTTTTCAGCATGTGAAAGCTCTGTAACATGCTTTTAAGGGGAAAAGGGTATTTTATTTTATTTTATCAATCCATTTTGAGAATGGGGGACAAAGTGAATATTTTTTTTTTTATTTAGTAAAAATGTTAAGCCCCCAAGTCAAATCAAAGACTTAAAAACTGGTACTCCAAAAGGAAAAGATAAGTGAACTAACTGTGGGCATTTGTCTTGGTGAACTAGCACCTTAAAGTCCAGCTAACCCACAGGCCAGCTGGCTAGTACAAGCAGACAGGTTTTTTAATACCATTTGGCATTTTTAAACTTTGGCATTTTTCATTTGGCTTTTTGCTTTATGTGTTTTGAACTATTTGGATTTTTATAACATTTGGCATTTTTCATGTACTTTTTTTTCAACACACCCAAAACACTTAAATTGAGAGTTAAATATACACTTTTGGCATTCATAATGTTTATCAATCAAGGTAGCATTCTATTTTTTAAATTTACATTACACAATTTGGCTTTCTGTAACTTTGGCTGTTAATCTTTTGTACGAATGCTGTGATAACCATTATGTGTAGAAAATAAGACTACATTTCTAAAAGTGGCTCAGGAATCAGGATCATATTTTTATGTTTGATATCAAGTTCTAAGTTTCCATCTTATTTCTAAAATTTAAGTTCTTCCATATCTGGTACATTATATAATATTGTATTCATCTACTAACCCAATTTTCTCATAGGGACTTAACACGAAGCAGAACAGAGGGGTATAGGTGGTAGGTGGTTAAGGGTGTTATGAATAGATGAAAAGGCGAGGAAGGGAGGGAGAAAAATAAAATGATTGAGAGGGTGAGGGTATATGATTGTGAGTGGAATTTAGAGAGGGAGGAAATCTGTGAGAGAATGGAATTTCATGGTAAGGGCAGTTTGTACTGGTCTGGAAGTTCAGTTTTCTGTTTTGACTCATGTAGTTTTTATTTTCTTCATCAATTCTATAAGTTTAAATATTGAAATTGCTGCCGTCTAAAATTTAACAGGGTTAACAGCCTTTCTTGTTACTGTTTATGTGCTGCTTATTTATAACTATTGTAGCACTTCTCAGTTACTAGATAGAGTTGTAGCTTTTCATCAGTTTTAGAAGCAGCTAAGTGTATCCTGTCTATTTCGGATTGACACAAGAATGACCAGGTTGTGAGACTCCAAAGTTTTTCTCTTGTGATGGCAGGTGTCATCTGACCTTGACCTCATTTTCATGGTTCATTGGTCAATGTTTAGTTCTCTTGGTTACTGTTAACTTTATGTGACAGTTGTAATAAAGCTTAATATTAAAACTAGTATATTTTTGTTCAGGGACCAGTCTTGCTACATTGAAGACCTGTTGGTGACCTTCTGCTGTTGTTTTTTCTATTGTTGGTTGTTGTCTCTTTGACACATTCCCCATTTCCATACTCAATTTTATTATATTTAGGACTATCAAAATAAAATCAATGATTAGTAAAGAAGGCAGGACATTTCAGTGTGTGCACTCTTGTTAAGTTATTTTAGTTGCTTGAAGTTGAAATTTAGGTATACCAGAAAATGTTTTTTAAACAGATGTTGGGTTGAATGCCATTTTCAGTTTTAGACATACAGTTGTCTTTGATCGGGTATTTATTTTTGAAAACTAAGAGGACAGATTATTCATTTTCTGCACTATTGAAGCAAGATTTTTCATTTTCATTAAAGCAAGGGACTGATTATTCATTTTCACAACTATATTTATGATATTCGAAAAAACATACAATTTTGAAATGATTTGTTTATTATAAATGTTACATGTATAGTCAAGTGATTATATACCATTTAACTAGAATTAATCATCATCCTCTGCAGAAATGAATCTTTTATATATCCAAACTGCATTCATAGTATTAAAGTTTGGTTGTAACTATCCTCTTTTAAAAGTATTGAGAAACCATGATATTTTGCCGAGTGGAGCGAGGTCAATTTTTTTGAAGGGTTTTGGAGCCACTGAAGGTCGAAGAAGCTATAGAACAAAGGATGCAATTCATGCTTTCTGGGTGCCATAATCTGAAAATGAAATTCTAATATGTTTTGACAATATTTTGGTATTCTATATAAATTTATAAATTCAGTGAAAGCTGACTTAATTTTCTAGGGACAACATCAAAAGACCAATGTGCATGAAAAAGCAAAAATGGAATTCACATAGTTAAGTCTGTGGCTGTTGTTTTTTTTCTCTCTAAACTCATGATCAAAGACAAATAAATAAGAAATATTGATCCCGAAAAATCAGGGCTACATGTACATCTGAGCAGAGGGAAAGCATGAAATGTAATTACGGCCCTGTTAAAGGTTTCCTGAGACAATATACCATCATTTTAAAGGAAACCAATTTTCAGACATTTCAAGTTTATTTAAATAAACTATACTTTCATTGTTAAAAAAATTGGGAAGTGTTTCCCGATTTTTTGTTGGAAATAAGATGAATTTATGAAGAATCTGGTGCCATCTCATACTTTCGATTAGACCTGTTGAGTTATTTATTTTCGAAACATTGCAAGTCAGGTTATTTATTTTCAAACTACCACAGACATGACAGAACAAACCATTTATTTTTGTGATTATCAAGGCTGAGTTATTTATTTTCAAAATCCTCCTCCCCCCCCCCCCGAAAATCAAATGGTTGTCCCCTTATCTGTTATCATTTCTATATGTAATGCTAAAATTGAAAAAAAAATGTTTTCGACTTGTCGCAAAAAAAGTTTGTCTGGAAAAAAAATCCATCCCCCACCAGAAAATCAAATGGTTGCTGCCTTATTTCTGTTTAGCACTTGAACTATTGATGTCATACATCTATCACTTTTCCAATTTGACTTCAGACATTTTCTCTTTTATTGGAACCTCTGTGATGTCCTGTAAATGTGGACAAATAGTGATTAGGTGTATTCATAGAAATGATACTTTACATTAAGGATTATTTACCCTTGTGTTGCTTCAATGTTAAACATGTGGAAATTTTATAGAAAATCCATGTAGCCTTTAACCTTGTACTCTCATATTTGGCAATTTGATGACTATTTGATAGATAAAGGAATAGTGCATGCAGTTCTAGCATTGAATTCCTTCAAACAAGTTTTTTTTAAATTATTAATGTAGTTATTAGTTAAAACAAATAAAAATATTTACCAAATGAAGTACATCTTTTAGGCTGCACTCGACTTTAGTGAGTCAGCACGAGGTATTTTGGAATTTACAGGTTAGTTAGAACATTTTGTAGAAAATGAACACTATCATAAAAAAGCAAGTGAGTAATCTATGTTTCAAATTTTATAACGAAAATCTCTGTAATTAAAGGCTGTGGATTTTCTATAAAAACCTTGGTTTATTTGTCACAAAATACTCTTTTTCTAGTAAATGCAATGAAACAGTAATTACTTATGCTTTCCATCAAGTTTCCCCTTGGTATATGTACTGAATGGCCTACCTCTATTATTCATTATATCTAGTTTTGATACAATTGAAGTTTGAAAAATTCGTTAAAAAATGGCTACAGAAGGGGTCATAATCCTTTAAAATTCCAGCTGCTACTGAACAAATAAAACAGCTTACTGTTACTGTACATAAAAGAGATCTTGCTGCTAATGGAAATTAATTTATCAATCTTCTATTGAACAGAAAAAATATCCAACTTCAACTGTACTTTTTTTTTGAGACGAGTGCCTGTGCAGTAACTACATAAACGAGCTTCAACTGCTATTGTACTTAAAACATCTATCCGTAACTTCTTTTATATGCTGATGACTACAGTATTAATATCAGAATCCTCAGAAGGTTTACGAAATTGTCTTAACAAGTTAAATACTTATTGTGAAAACTGGAACATGACTGTCAATCTTGACAAGACAAAAACAATGATATTTAATAAAAGTTGTAAAAAACTTACAAAAGACCAGTTTGTATTGAATAATGAAGTAATTGAATGTTGCACAGAATATAAATATTTAGGTATACTATTCAAGCCATCAGGAATTTTCACTAATGCTGTAAATCTCCTATGTAAAAAAGCTTCTAAGGCATTGTTTTGTATTAAAAAAATACTCTACTCAGATAAGATGGATGTTTCTTCCCATATGAAACTATTTAATTCTTGTGTTAGCCCAATATTACTGTATTGTAAATGAGATATGGTCGCTAAATATTGTGAAGAACAACAAAACTCTTGAATCTCAATATTTATCTATGGAATCAGTAAAACTCCAAATCAAATTTGCGAAAGGTCTTCTAAATGTTAATTCAAAGGCAGTAAATACAGCTGTTTTAGCTGAATTGGGAATGTACCCTATTGGTATACAGGCCCTTAAGTCTTCTGTAGGATTTTGGTTACATATTTTAAAGTCAAATGAAAATGAGTCTTTATCATATAATGTTTATAAAGCTAACAAGCAGTTAAATGATGGATTTGCTTCAAAATTTTAAGTTAAAATGCTACTTTCAAAATTGAATTTCACTCATGTTTGGGAAAATATGATATGCAAGCGGGTACATCGTCTGTGTCCCATGGACACATTCCCCATTTACTCTGAAACATGTTATCTTCATACTGCTGCTGAGTTTCACAATTTAATATATGTAGTAGTTTGTCGCTTGCCTATTTTGTAAACGGAACCTACAAATATTGAAGGATGGGATCCATAAACAGTTCAACGTTTTTATTGAAAAATGCCTCTACTCCATTTATAGTTGTACATCTTGCGGTAAGGATACCCTTGAAAAACATTAACTGGCACAAAAGAACTCCTGCCAACTATAGTCGTTTTTAAAATATTTTTTCCTACTTTTATGAAACAAATAAATGTCTGAGAATATAAATAAGATTATTGCTTAAATCATTTCATAGTTCAAAGTCAAACTAGCGGTGTTCCGTGTAAAAACAGTTTTCAAAATATCATTTTGGTCATAACACTTTTTACATTTGTTTATAATTCGGTCCTTCCCTAATTTACCAGCATGACTAATGGTATTATTGCCAGAGTTATTGTGAGGTGACATGACCAGGTATTCTGGCCATTTCCTATCGGACTTTTATACACTTATTACACAATTACATAATGCAGGTTCATGCATCGCGTCACTAATGCCCATATAAACTACTGTCACGGTATGTATCAGGTCTGGTTTTACAGGTCTGATTCATTTTCATAATTATTATAGGTGTAATGCATCTTGTATATTTCTGCCAAAATAAACTTCCTTTTGGATAGTTTCAGAAACATAATAATTGTATTATATGTCTCTGATAGATGGACAAAAAAAGGAAAAAATAATTTTAAGAAAATCCACTTTCTCCCTATAATTTATAAAAAAAAATATTTCTATGGCTTTTTTTCAAAGTCATTTGTAAACATTGATACATATATATATATTTTTTTAAAGTCATTTGTAAACATTGATACATATATATATATTTTTTTTAAAGTTTCACAACTGAAAATTGAAGATTCAGAATCATTGCAAGTCTAACTTGCATGCTAGACTATACAAGAGTAAGAGCAAAATTTGATGATCTCATAATTAATATAATGTGTTACAGTTCTCCAAAAATTATCTTCCTTCCACTTAATAAAAAAAGGAAAGGTATTTATAAGAAAATTCATAATTTTTACCCAGTCCGGGTCCGGCATTCAGTCCAGGTCCGGCGTTCAGTCCGGGTCCGTGTCCGGGTTTCATACACAAGTCCGGGTCCGGAGTCCTGTCCGGTCCGGGTTTCAGTGCGTACCTAATAATTTTCGTTTTCAATTTCTTATACTTGTCAGATGAGCTATCGTCGACATTTACTGGTTTCGTGTTGTTTATTCTTTAGTTTTCTATGTTGTGTCATGTGTACTATTGTTTTTCTGTTTGTCTTTTTCATTTTTTAGCTTTACTTTAATCTTTATTGCAAAAAAACATGAAACCCTGACGAGTTAAAATGCAAACATAGTACAATGTATACACAAGTGACAAGAAACATAACTATACATGATAAATGTCTTTAAAAAGTGAAGTTGATATTAATAACATATATCTATATATAGATGTATATAATAATTGACCAATGTGGACCTTATTTTCGCAATTCCATAGATTGCTTTATATAGTCTACAACACTAGACAAAATATCTTTATTGGGATCTAGAATAGTTTTAAGTTTAGAGTTTGAGTCAAGCTGGTTAAAATTAGGATAATGGGTTTTAATTGCATTTATAAGGGAATGTCTTACATTACTGTTAATTTGGCAATGAAGGAAAAAGTGTTCCTCATCATCTAAAATTTTACAAACTTTGCACAGTCTGTGTTCTCTTTGAATTTTTTTATAACGTCCTAATTCAATTTCCAAATTATGATCACTTACACGTAATTTTGTTAAAAGCTGACGACTATTAAAATTGTTTAGATTGTGCAGGTAGTCCTCAAATTTAATTTCATTTTTAAGTTTACTATAAAGATAAAGTTTTGAACTGTTATCAATATTTGAAAGTTTTTGAAGAGTGATGTTATTATACTTTTCCTTCACTATACATTTAAAAGTTTTTTTGAGTGATTTTTTTATAAGTTTAAAAGGTTTATCAGAATCAACATATTGTTCTTCATCAATATTAAATTCTTTAAAAATATGCTTGGCAAAAGTGTACCAAGTATATATTCCATCTTCAGACATAGACTTATTTACTGCAAAAGCTTCTTTAACTAGAGGGTTTATTTCATGGCAGTTTATTCTACAAAAATATAATAAAACTTGAGTTTTAATAAAAGAGTCAAGTGGAAATCGTCCTAACTCAGACTTTGCAGCTATATTACATGAGTTTTTTTTAATTCCAAGAACAGTTTTACAAAACTTATGATGCACTTTCTCAAAGCTGAATCTATCTGTCAATGATAAAATATCACAGTTAGTTCCATGCAAAGTGGCTCTATTTATGGCTCTATAAATTGAGTAATAATCTTCCATAAACCAGATCTCGCTATTATATAAAATTATGGGTTTAATAAGTGAATCAAATAATTTACATGATAAATCAACAGGGACATGATGAAAATTAGACATATATTTTCTTAGTGAAAATAACGCTTTAAGCGCTTTTTTGGATAGTTCATGTGTAGATCTCTTAAATTTTCCTTTATTATCAATAATGTTCCCAAGAAAATTATACTCTTTAACTTCATTTAACTGATTTAGTTTATAAAAAAATTTTGACTCAAAAGAATTTCTAGAATGAAAAATCATAACTTTGTTTTATTTGTATTTACAGTCAGCTGCCATTTGTAGCAATATTTTTCCAGTTTATTCAAAGCAGATTGTAAACCGTTTTGTGATTCTGATAATATTAAAAGATCATCAGCAAAACTAAGACTACTTATTGATGTTTTATCTAAGGACACAGGATCACATGTCCCATCAAAAATTGAATGGAGAGCCATGGCGGACATGGCGTTGTCAGTTTGTTTTTAGATTAATCAATAATGAGTTTGACTGTCCCTTTGGTATCTTTCGTCTCTCTTTTACTTCGTCTCACTTTTTTTATATGGAGAATCAGTTTGTGTTCTTAGAATTGTTTCTATTCTACTTTTGTTCAGTGACTCCCGTTTTCTGGTAAATATATAGAGGTAGTCAATGAACAGAAATTAATGGATTTTTTGTTAATTATGGTTAATGTAGATTGTCATTTAAATTTTGCGGTTTAAGATTGAAACCTGAGCAATTCTCTGTAAGCATCAAAGTGACATGGATTGTATGTCAACAAAGAAGTAGGTTCGGTAAGGACCGATTTTGGCCTCAAATTTCAGGTTCATCTTAAGAAGGATTTTGACCACTTTTTAAACACTTTAAAAAGTGTCTATTTCATTTGAATCAATTATAGTTTATGTGAAAGATTTTAACTAATTTTGTCATTAAAAACGACCCGATTCAAGCTCAAATATGAAAAATCTACAAAATATGCCGAACAATGTCATTTTTCAGATGGTTTTCGTCAAAAATGAAAGTGGCCGCATCCGTGTTCATCCTCAATCTTTATATATGTTATGTATAATCATAAAATACCATTTACATTTTAATATTAAGGATGAAATTTTATCATCGGTATAAAGACATCATAAGGCCTTCGAAAATAGTGGAATAAATTACTTTTGGAGTGTCAAGAACTCGTTGGAAGTACTTGATAAATGAGGCCCCTCATGGGGGGGGGGGGGGTCCTAGTAATCACGTAATCACCATTTTTTTGCCAATATAATCACATAATCATTAAATATTTGCTTATCTTTAGTAATCAAATAATCATAAACTAAAAATACAGTCCTAGGTAATCAAATAATCATGAAATATTTGGCTTAATAATCAAATAATCATTAAAAAACGGCCAAGTAATCACATTATCAAAAACTCCATGAGGGCCCTCATAAATTGCATGCTCTTATTGGTGATTTTGAATCTTTTTGTATTATTATGAGTTACAATTTATGACCAAAATAAGCAAAGACCCATCAAAACAACATCTGATAAACAAATTTAATAATACTTTTAGATATTTGGATGATATTTTGGCTCTCAATAATGACGACTTCAGTATGTATATTAATGAAATTTATCCTGCTGAACTTACTTTAAATAAAGCTAATACTAATAATGACCACTGCCCTTTCCTCGATCTTGATATCTATATCACTAACGGAAAGCTGAATACTAAAATTTATGATAAAAGGGATGATTTTTCATTTCCTATCGTTAATTATCCGTTTTTAGATGGTGACGTTCCCTTGTCACCATCTTACGGTGTTTTTATATCTCAACTTGTACGATTCGCTCGTGTTTGTAACAATGTTTTAGATTTTAACGAGAGAAATTTATGTATTACTGAAAAATTATTACACCAGGGTTTTCGATATCACAAACTAGTCAAAACTTTTACTAAATTTTATCATCGGTATAAAGACATCATTCGTAAATATAGCTCAACATGCAGACTTTTTATACGTTCAGGTATTTCACATCCAATTTTTTTATGGAAATATTCTTTATAAAGCACAAAGGTGTCAGTATTTACCTCAGAAACTTACAAAACCTTTAAATAGACTGATTAAGAAGGGATATAATTACGATACTGTTGTCAAGTCATTAAAGATTGCATATTTTGGCGTTAATATTGAGTCACTGATAAGGTCTTTGCGTCGGAACTAAAGACATTTATTCTAAAATCAGTTGTTGGCATGACACGGGTTATGTTCTTCTCATATATGCTATGATGGTATGATACTAAACCCCTAACGGGAAGGATTGTGCCTGATGTTCATATGATGAAATCATAATCTTTCAGTCAGTTTAATTGAAGTCTGGAGCTGGCATGTCAGTTAACTGCTAGTAGTCTGTTGTTATTTATGTATTATTGTCATTTTGTTTATTTTCTTTGGTTACATCTTTTGACATCAGACTCGGACTTCTCTTGAACTGAATTTTAATGTGCGTATTGTTATGCGTTTATTTTTCTACATTGGTTAGAGTCATAGGGGAGGGTTGAGATCTCACAAACATGTTTAACCCCGCCGCATTTTTGCGCCTGTCCCAAGTCAGGAGCCTCTGGCCTTTGTTAGTCTTGTATTATTTTTATATTAGTTTCTTGTGTACAATTTGGAAATTAGTATTGCGTTCATTATCACTGAACTAGTATATATTTGTTTAGGGGCCAGCTATATATATGTCTCTGGTGGTACCTATAGAACGTTTAATAGTATAGTCGCATTAACATCCTCTCTTATGATTATTCCATTTGTATAGATATATATTGTTTAAATTTTGTTCTGTTCAGTCTTTGTGTGGTAAAACGTATTCAACTTATATTTTGTCCCATTTGGATCATTTGGTCAGAAGAACAGAAAAAAAAACGCCAAAGAGGATCTATTACACAAAAAACGAAAACTCCATCTCATTGACAAATCTCTTCATGAATAAAAGTGCAACTGATATTTTTCTATCTAGTTCTCGTTTTGTTTATATAGATTAGACCGTTGGTTTTCCCGTTTGAATGGTTTTACACTAGTAATTTTGGGGCCCTTTATAGCTTGTTGTTCGGTGAGAGCCAAGGCTCCGTGTTGAAGGCCGTACTTTAACCTATAATGGTTTAATTTTTAAATTGTTATTTGGATGGAGAGTTGTCTCATTGACACTCACACCACATCTTCCTATATCTACACACGGTTAAAAAACTTTAAAATACTTTTAAATGAATAAAATAACATTAACCTAATGTCAGTTGCACATTTTAACATGCTATGCTGAATAATACTACAGAAAATTTAATCCGGTATAAATTTCAGTCTTATTTTTCACCTGTCGTTCAACCCAAACTCTAATTGAAAACCCCTTTGTTCTTGAATACCTTTGATCTCATCTATCCAACTTTTTTTTTACCTTTACAACTTAAAATTTTAAAAAGTAGGATAAATGAGAATGAACCTATATATCTTTATGTTTAGTTTGTCTGTTTTGTAATCATCAAATAGGTTCTCCAATATTAGGAGAAATAAAGATAATAGCTTAAAACAGATATACTAAAGCTCATTCCCCTCCCCTACCTTAATATTCTCTTGTCTTCTGCACAAACAAAACCACAAGTTATTCCTACAGACCCTAGATTATCTAATGATTAAGAATTTTAAAGCATGGTTTGCCATATTCATAGATACCATTCTGATGTAGAATGCTCACCTTTTTATCATGACTTTGTAAGTAAAGAGGAAATTCATATTGTTTTGACGGAAAGTGGTAGATAATACATACCAAAGAAGAAGAAGTGGCATTATACCAACAGCGGAAAATTGTGGTGTATTGACAAGAACTTATGAAGTATGTGAGGTTCATTTCAAGCATCTTCTTTCCCTTAATTTGAAAAGAAGTCGAAGAAGGCTGTACTTGCTCCCCAGGTTTATAAGCTCACATTCTGATATAGACCACAGTATTGATCAGGATATCCATGCTAAAAGTAAAAGGAAGAGAGTAGATAGGACCTTATCCATTGATCATATCAGAGTGATCCAAGACAAGTATGGAATTGTTCTTGCTGTCAACACTTGTAAGTTTGACGTTATAAATTAGTGCCTAGTGCTTGAACAATATTATAGTGTTATTAACTGGCTGTTTCTGTATTGGCACTGGTATAGATTCAAGGTTTGCTGTATTGGCCTCGAGACCCGTATTGGCCCTGATCGAAGAGCAATATTAAATCTTGATTAATATCGACAGTGGAATGTTTTTATGCTGATTTATCCGTATTAGGGCTTATTTGCTCATATCATTTAATAAATATCTATACATGTATTTTTGCTATCCGACCATGCAAAGGTCACTTTCAACTGTACCTTAATCCTTATATATTTTGGCAATTATCGATTGGAACTGTAATTATTCAGGGTGCATTCATCATGTTCATATTGCAACCTAATTGAAATATTACATTGTGTAAAATGGGGCCAAAGGGGCCAAAAATCACACTTTTACATGCTAGGAATTTACATGTTCCATCCAACAAATGCCTGTGTCTAGTAAACTTTTGTGTCCACATTTGCTCTACATATTTTTCTTTCTTTCAGGAAACACAGATGAGTAGTCAAAATAACAGTCAGAGTAGTCAAAGAACCGTTCATCAGATAGAAAGTTTGGAGAAATTAAATTCATTTCTACTTTGTCATGTTTGTGAGGGATTAGATACAATATCTATGCCAACAAGTCTATGGGCCTCGTATTCGAGGAAAACACAGTTGAGTTATATGAAAAAAATAAGTGCATGCATCAGGCCTCAGGGCAATTGTAATGACTATTTTTGAAGAGGATGTAGACATAATCTTGCAACAGTTAGCATCACATGATTCCGGTAATTATGAAAGCAGTTCCACCAATACAAATGAAACTGATACAGAACTGTTAAGATCACTAGCAGATTCTTATTCAAAGGCAGAGTCATGGCAAATAAGAAGACAGGTTTTGTCTGTCATTTCGGTACAATTAAATTATAATGAGACAGAACAATGGTTAACAATCACGTAATTTTACAAGTCGGATCCGCATAAACGTTAGCGGTGGTTACGCGTGCGTTTTATTTTCAATGAGACGCTTGTATCTAATGTAAACTATGGCGGCGGCAAAATACCGTCTGTGGACCGTCCCGAAATTGAAGGCAGAACTGAGTATTAAGGGTGCAGTAATCACAGGCAGAAAGGCAGATCTGATTGATAGGTATATGATGACTTAAATCATGTCAAATGCACAATATTTTATGGGATACTAACGACTTTAAAGTCTGCCTAAGTACAGTGAGTATGTGGAAAAAACGTCATAACTTACAAACGTAATAGTCAATTTTTAGTTGTTGTATACATTTCATATAAAGTATATTTTTTTGGTATTCCATGTTAGATTTTGATGAACTTGGCACCAAAAGAAGCGGAAATGTCTGAAGTATAATTTTGTTTAATTGGAATTGATATTTTGTCAATCGTTTTTCTTTTTTTTTTGGTCTTAAAAGGGGTACTTTTTTTAACAATTTGATTAAGTTGAAATATAGAACAATCTTATCACATGCACTTATTTCTATCAGTTGGAAGGTCTACTTTCCATGTTCTTATATTATTAAATAACATGGATAGAAAGTGAAAGAATCAAGGGCCTGTGAAACTTATAAACAAAACAATAACATGCAAAAAAAATCCTTGTTTTTATACTGTATGATACAGTATCAATATAATAAAATATTTTAAAATTAGCAACAAAAGTTTACCCAAATAAAAAAAATCCTTTCAAATGTCCTAATTATTACATAGAAATAAATTGTTTTAATTTTGAATTCACACACTAATAATTATGCTTATAGACTGGTTGCATATGACAGAAATCACAACTTCAAACCACCCCTCATAGAAATTCCAGAAGCTACAGACATAGAATGGCCAAAACATGGATATAAGCAGCTTATAGCAGATCACAGATTGGTATTTTCTAAAGTAACCAGAGAGCAAATTGATGGCTATTTTTTATTTAGATTAGCAGGTTAGTATCTCCATGGTGGTAAAGTATTTTAAAGTGAAAGTTACCAAACAAACATATTGCATTTGCCAATCATGTCTCATAATGTAAATAAATTAAAAGTGTTTAAACAAAGTACATAATGATAGATTTTGATTTAGTCGAACTATATAAAATACCATTTTGAAAATAAAGTGGCGTCCATATTAAAACAATTCTGTAATTGTCACCAGTAAATGTTCATTTAAAAATCCTAAAATCATTTATATATTATTTATATATGTTGTTATTTTTACAGGTGATAAGCAGGTGAATGGCGACATAAAGGCATTGGAGAAAGGCAGAGATTTGCTACAAGCGAAAAAAATCTTAGCTTGTTCTGTACTTATCCTTGTTGATGGTATTTTCCTAAGTGGTATTGTTGGGGCAGCCATGAAAAAACAGGTTTGCATCATTAACAGTTTTGTCCCATCCTTATAACATTTATATAACGTGTGTTATAACTTAAATGTGGAATATTCTATTTGAGAAAATAATACAAAAAAAAGAAGATGTGGTATGATTTCCAATGAGACAACTATCCACAAAAGACCAAAATTACACAGACATTAACAACTATAGGTCACCGTACATCCTTCAACAATAAGCAAAGCCCATACTGCATAGTCAGCTATAAAAGTATCCCATAAGACAATGTAAAACAATTCAAATGAGAAAACTGGCAGCCTTGTTTATATAAAAAAATGATTGAAAAACAAACGACAACCACTGAATTACAGACTTGGGTCAGGCATATACATAAAAAATGTGGTTAGGTTAAAAATTTTGGCAGGATCCCATCCCTCCCCTAACCTGAAACAGTGGTATAACAGTACAACATAAGAACGAACCATAAAAATCAGATGAAAAAGGCTTAACTCAAACCATGTCTAAGATGAAATAAGTGTTATTGATTTTTGCTTCATGTTTTCCAATTTTCATGATTATACTCTGTAATACTTTTTCAATAACCATTATTGTATCTCTTTCAGTTTATTTTTATTGAGTGAATGCTCTGCCAAACCAATATATGCTCAAATAAAATCATCTGATTTGTTTTTAAAATTAAGCTTCACTTATTTTTTTTATTTGCAGGTAACTTACAACTATCACATCAAACTTGACAAATCTGGCAGCCCAGTTAATTCTAAGTGTGAATGTCCAGCAGGAAAGGGTCCCAACGCCACCTGCAAGCATGTAGCTGCAGTGCTGTTAATGGCTGATGTTTTTTCTAATACTGGAGAAATTTCAATTCAGAAGTCATGTACAGAAGGTCTACAAACTTTTCAACAACCAAAGACATATTACAATGGTAACTTCTGTTAACTGACTGTCCTGTAAAAGCCATTTATTTCAACCAAAGAATTGAGAGAATAAACAAGTTTCATTTCTTTATATCTTATGTCCCACCGTAAATCAACAGTACAAGAAGTTTTACGTCATTATTGTTCTAAAAAGTTAAACATATATATGGAAACATGTCAAGGTTCAGAAAAAATATCTCCGCCATGCCTCTGACTAGAGTTTTTGTCTCTTGTTTTCGTTCATTTTTAATTATTTAATATTTTAGGTGCTCCAGTGAAAATTGAAAAATTGGCTAAAAGAAAACCAACTGAAATATTAGAAGACCCAAGACCACAGAAATACAGAAATATGGAAGGGTTTACAGACCATGTCAGAAACACCATGAATAATTTCTGCTCTCAATCTTCTCAAGACCTTACACTGAGATATATTTTTCCTGCAGCTGATATACAGGTACAATGGAAGTTAAGGTTAACAAGAAAAACTTGAAAAATATTTTAATTTTAAATAGAATTAACAAATTTAAGGTAATACAAAGAATAAAATTTACAATAAACAACATTAACAACTTATACACTCACATAGTCATATATATTAATAAACCTATTTGAATCATACACATGATAAAGACAAAAAGTTTGCATGTTCTTGATTTTTGGAAAATTTACTTTGCCTTTCTATTTTTAAACATGACACTGTTCTTGTAAATTCAAGTAACTGGTATTAAATAATCCAAAAAACTATATATCAAGTAAAGAAAGCAAGTAGCCTTGAGTTTTCATATTGTCAAATTCACTGTAATACAATGTATGTAGTATATCGATATAAATTTTGTTAGTCAAAGGTAGATAACTCCATGTTTAAAAAATAATTCAAATCATGTGCATTGTAGTTTGATTTTATATGCACATGGCTTCTTTAATATAGTTTTGAATTTGTATTTCAGACTGCCCAGCTTGATCATGCCTACCTGCCATTACCATTTGCTGAATATTGGGTCGATAGAGCTTTACTGGTAAGATGAAAGATTCATCAATTTATATGTAAATCATTGCCAATACAAGGAAACTCCAAAATATCTGGTCATGTACAATAAATATTAATGTATAAAAACCCTTAAATATTTTTACGCTAAAGTTTAACAGTTCATAAGCACTAAATAAGATATATTCAGCTATCATATAGCATATAGGGTACCACTAACCATAAAATTTACTGATCATTGTTGTACTCTAAATAATTCAGTTTTTATTCACTTAATTTTCAAAACAGAATAGTCACTTTTATAAACATGTTTGACTGTGTATTCAGTACCTAGGTCCAAAATACTTGTATTTCAATAAAAAAAACATCTTATGATTGGATAAATGTTTCTATTTCTGAATAAAATAAAAAGGATTGCTTGAATTCATGAAATATCCTATAAACTATATAAAATATCTTTATATATAAAAAATAATCAATTATGTTATCTTATAAATCTTATCTTACATGTCTTTTTTATATATATATATATCTTATAAACTATATGAGATATCATATACATAGTTTATAAGATATCTTATATAATGTCTAATATATCTTATATAGTGTATATTAAAGATATATTACATAGTTTATAGGATATCTTATGTAGTTTATAATATCTTAATATAGTTTATAAGATATATCTCATATATTATTTTTATGAGATATCTTATGAACTATATGAGATATATCTTATAAACTATATGAGATATATCTTATAAACTATATTAGAAATCTTTTAAGATCTTTTAACTATATAAAAATTAAAAAAAACTGCTTTCTTCATTTACAGGCTGGAAATTTCTTAACGTCAATTTTTTATACTGATTTCACTACTATTTTAGGTTACAGAACAACAGGCAAAATTGGCTGAAAAGGAGTCAAGAGGACAATCCAGCAATAAGAAATGGTTTTATTTAAGACAGTGGAGGATTACAGCATCTAGATTTGGAGAAATTTCAAAAATTACCACAAGGAGAAATATACAAAAATTATGTGAATCATTGTGTTCCCAAAAGTTCTTAAAGGTGAAGTCTGTATTGCATGGTAAAATGTATGAGCAGAAGGCAATAACACAGTTTGAAAAAAAGTTTCAAATGAAATGTCAACCATGTGGACTGTTTATATCTGCTGACAAACCATTTCTTGGAGCTTCCCCGGATGCTTTAATTGGAGATGATTGTGTTGTGAAGGTGAAGTGTCCATATACAGGACGAGATGAGAGCATCGTTCCAGGTGTTAATTTTTCTTTCTTGGAATATGACAAAGATAACAATATAACATTAAAAAAATCATCAAACTATTATGACCAAATTCAGGGTCAACTATTTTTATCAAATAGAGAACATTGTTATTTTATTGTGTACACATTCAAAGACCTCTTTGTTGAGAAAATTGGAATTAATCATGACTACTGTGTTGGTTGTCTGTTGCCAAAGTTGGAATTGTTTTACTCCAAACACTTTAGGCCATATATTGCCTCAATACTATAAAAAAAATAATAAAATTATTGAGACTTTATATTTTTTAATTTGTTATCTCCCTTCTGATTTATAATCAATTGAAGCCCCCCCTCTTTTTATGGATAATTCTCAATTCATGACATCCCCCCTCTTTTCCTCCAATAATGCTGAACTTGATAAAAAAATAATTAAACATACTCAAAGAAATAAGAGCATTAGGTACCGAAAATGTCATACATGTATTTATCACACGCCAAAATTAGTTAAAAAGTTTAATTACATTTTTTGTAATTAGTGGATACATCTCAGGAGTATACATGTACTTTAGAACTATGAAAATATGGCCAATTTTACTATCTTTGGTTAAATTACAATATAAATATAAAAATGGGACCCTTTGAAAATCTAGGCAAATTTATCAACAATTGCATTTTTGAAATTTGTCAATGCAAAACAAACAAATACAATTCTGTTACTTAATGACAGTTTGGTGTTTGGAAGTTCGGACTTAAGAATTTTAAAACGTTTGGCTAATCCTATAACACGTTCTATATGGATACGCTTGGATGCAACACGTCTATCCCTCACAATTTCTTCTGGCTCTAGTTGTGATTTTCCTTTCAGCATTGTAGGCGTATTAACATACACATCGTTGTTTGCAAAGAGGTCTTGAACCATTATGCCTCGATCCGCCATTATACTATCCCCAGATTCAAACCTGGTATTATCTAAAAGACTTGAGTCTTCAATAATCTGCCTGTCACTGGTAGATCCCCCATAGCAGTCTGAAATATAGGATATAGCACCTCTTGGGGTACACCCGACCATAGTTTTCACAGTATTTTTGTGCTTGTAGGATGACCAAGTCACACTCTGAATGTTAACGTCTTGAGATTTCTGGATAGGAATCTCGGTAGCATCAAGAATAACTCTCGTCCTTGGAAATTTTCTATGAAAATCTACTGGCATATGCTTATCAACAATGTCTCTTGATGGCCAAATATTTAATTCATTCAATTGAAAATAAAGGAAGTTAATCCAGGTATTAAAAATCCTAGCAATGGTTGAAACAGATAAATCAAATAGCAAGGATAACTCTACATCTTCTTTGGCACATCTAAGTTTAATCAATGTTATAAAAAGCTGATCCGATGGATGAAGGGTTGAACATTTATATTTGAGCTCATATGCAGCAGGACCTAGTGCATGGAATAAGAACATAAAATGTTCATAAGATTTAAAACCTGTATAAAATGAAACTGCCTTTGGATTGTCCATAAACCTCTCAATCGAATACCGACCAAGTAACTCGCATTGGATCTGCATGTCCTTGGGTACATGTACGTCAGGCTCTGAAGGTAAGGAAATATCAGTACTATTTGATGTTGACTCAATTTCAACCTCTTGTTGTACTCCTTGGTTAAGAGCTGTGTCCACACTCATGGCTTTTCTAGATTGCATTCTTAAAGCTCTAGGGCTTACAATATTTATTTTGGGACGAAAGCTAAACACTGATGGTACTGCATCTACCTTTAGTCTACTTCGATCACCTGGAAACAAAGCATGAAACTGATTTTAAAAATATTGCACACATGTGCTTGGAAACCATTTTTTTTTTATTTTGGCAATATAACTACCATGTACATGTACATTGTACATGTATTCTGCATTATTTTTGTTTACCGTATATTGCAGTGGGGATAGCACTATACATGTATTACTTTACATACATTTATAAATAATAAGACTTATTAAGATTTTATTTAATTGGGTTAAACAAGAAATCTTTGTTCCACATCCAATCACACTCTGACATTGAGTAAGTTTATCTATGGCAAAAACCAAGTCTCCATGTTGCAGGTGTGACCTATAATTGGTGGTACATGTATTTACAAATTAAGTAACTTTGTTGTGTGAGTCAAGGCTCAAAGCTGAAGCTGTAATTTGACTATCATGCATAATTGCTTATTTTTATAATTTATGTATTCAATGTAGAGTTGGTTGGCAATTTCTTAGGTTTAAATCATTTCAATTTGTGCCTTATGAAACCTGAAGTGGATACTTTCATGTAATAAAACAACTCATTGATAACAAACAGCTCATTTTAAATTATGAGCCACTGACATTTTTTACATACATTTGTAACTCTCATTAACATCAATTTATGGAGTTGACAGTTAATTTATTTTTTATTTATCTGAAATTATTTTAATCCCAATTTTCCATTGATTTTTAAATACAGTACATGTATGATCATATTATTATTAAAAAGATAAGGATATTATTCTATCATTAAATAATGCTGTACTCACATTCTCTTTACTTGCACAGTCTTCCTAAAAAAGGAAAACAAAACCACAAAGCAACACAAAAATTCATGCTAAAACAATATTTTTTTTTCAGAAACAATATGTCAGTCAGCTGTGATAATGATTGTGCCCAATACATGATCTTTGAACATTAATTTACAGGTGTTAAGAAATACTATTCATAAAAAAAATTACACATTATAGTGATAGAAAAGGTAAAACACAGGCTTGAACAGTTGATGTAACTTTTGATATCAATACAAAGCTACTTAAAAAAAAAAATTTATACCTTCCACCCCCTAAAAACACTTTCTGGTCACTAAAAATCCAACTACTGACATTATAATGCATGCCGATAATTTTAAGAGTAATAGAATGCAAATAAACTACCTGTAGATCATACAAAATTTACCTAATAATGTCTCCTTGTAATCATTTACTGTAAAATGTTGATGACAAACAATGTCGTGCTTTCCCGGTTTCCATAGACCTTTGGTGGGGTCGGATCTTTTTAGGGCAACCCTCCACTTAAGACACTGCTCAGGATTTGAAGGGAATTTGTGACCACCACTCACAGAACATCCTGGGACACAACATCTTGTTGGCATCTTGTTTTACGTCAGAACGTTAGAGACCGCCATACATTTACATTAGTTACAAGCGTCTAACTGATAAAAAAAACGCTCAGGTAACCACCGCTAATTTTCCGGCTGAAATCGGTGATTGTTAACCATTAATACCAGGCCTTTCAGAGTACAGATATTATGCAGCTAAGAAACATTCTAGCAAAGAAGGATGTGACATGCCACCCAAGAATAGAGAAGATACTCGAAATAGAATGGATCATGCAAAACTAGATTCCTTCCTGGACTTTATAACATCTTCTCATGTTATCCCTTTTGGAGAGAGAAAATTAAAGCTACAAGATGGTAAAAAAATCGAGACTCCCAATATAATCAGATGTATGGGGCCAGCAGCAATATTTGATCAATATAAACAGTACTGCAAAGAAAATGATTTCCACCCATTAGGTATTTGACTTGACTTTTGGTGATTGGCTGAGTTGCATTTAGTGGAATTCCAGTATGGTTATGTTTGGGGGATTGATCGTCTGCCATCAACTCTTCCTACAGTTTTCAACCCACCTTCTTCAAATTCACAGGCTGATAGTACATGTATTGAAGTGCTATTATTGAATTGTTTTTTCCCCCCATTTTTTCTTGACATTCATGACATTGTAAGTTAATTTTTTTTTCATCAAAATCTATTTTGTGTCAAAGACAGTTTAAAGACCCATATTTTGCAATCTGGACATTTGTGACTTTGACCCATATTTTGAATATATATGAAAACTAATTTTGAAGTAAACATATTATGCATGTAACTCCATACATGTGGCCTTAATTAAACTAAAAAAATGTTTCTCAGGTCATAAACCAAAAATAAAAACTCTCATTCATGTTTTTGACCATACAGTTAAATCAGTCTCAATGTATGGCAGTGAAATATGGGATGACTTTAACTTTCACAAACTAAACACTCAAGGGGATAACTATTTAAAAAAACTACAAAATGTATGTGGAGACCTGGCAGTAGAGAAGGCTCATTAAAGCTTTTGTAAATTTATATTTTGAGTAAGTAAAAAAGCAACTAATATTGCAGTTATGGGTGAACTTGGCAGATATCCTCTGTTTTTGGAGGTTTTGTTAAATATGTTTAAATATTATATACGTTTAAAAAAATCTGATGACTTATTATTAAAAGAGGCTTTCAACCTCTCAAAATCTCTACATGATGAGCAGAAAAAAGAGCTGGTATACCAGTATTCAAACTTATTTAAATACTTTAGCATTAATGAAAATTATGCACTTAATTTAAAGACTAAGTTAAAAAACTATTTATGCAAAAAGATGCAATCAAAATATGATTTAATATGGCAAACTGAGCTTAATAATGATTTCAGAGGCAATAAACTATATGGTAACAAGCTCAGAACTTATAGACTTTTTAAAAGGAGATTTTGCTTAGAAAATTACCTTTTGCAGGAAAATTTTAGATATAGACATCATTTAACAAAATTCCGTATCAGTGCTCACGATTTAGAGATTGAGAGGGGAAGGTACAAAAATCTGACGGTGTCAGAACGTATCCGTAAATTGTGTGGTACTGAGGTTGAGGATGAAATTCATTTTCTTCTTCAGTGCCACAAACTTTCAAATATTCGTTTCAACTTTTTAAATGAAATAAAACAACGGTTTAAAAATTTTAGTGGTTTAGATATTAAAGGACAATTTATTTGGCTAATGTCCTCTGAAGATACTTTCACACTCCAGAAACTCAGAGAATTATTGGAATTTATCCTCCTATAGGAAAGTTTCCTGAAATAATATATAGATATAGAAATGCCCAGTGACACACACCCCCCCTTATATTATTAAACACTGTATTCTTGTACTTGTCTTAATAAATTTTTTTTTTTTTTTTTTTTTTTTATAACATTGTGTCTTAATCATATTGAATGAATGAATGAGTTTTATTTGCAAAAGCATATAGAACATGCTATGGCAATACATAATATATGCATAATGTGACAAAAGACTGGTAACAAAGAACAATACAATAATAACATACATAATGTAGCTAACCAATAATATCAGATCTAGCTTTCCATGCACTCTTTAAATAGTTACAGAGCTTAATTGTTAGAGATCTAGAATTAGCTTTCAACAAACAAGATAGTTTAAAAATAGTAGGCCATGAACAATAATAGCGTGGCAAAAACAATATTCTAATTGCCCTATATGCTGGACATACCAATACAAAATGAAATTCGTTCTCAACACATTGCATATTACAACATACACAAAGACGCATTTCTCTTGGTATATCAGAGAAGCGACCAACTTCAACATTAAGTTTCAATGTACCACTTCGTAGTTTTGTAAGAATGTTACTACATTGTATTATTAATGTAGCCAAAATAATTTTCAAGACAAAAATCAAACTTTATGCTACTATACACATTTAATTTCTCACAGTCACATATATCTGCTGACCATTTTTGTAGATATTGGTCTTTAATGCATGTCTTTATAACATCAAACGATATATCAATATTATTCTGATCAATCCAAATATGGTTCATTCCAAGACTAAATAAAAAATCACGCACATTAGATGCCCAATTAATTTTACCATGATTTGCATCGTCATATAAAATTTTATATACATCATATACAAAAACTGGTTTATATGTAACAATACGTAACCAATATTTTAAGATTAATTGTTTTCTCAAAACATACATAGGTAGATCACCAAGTTCGGCACAAAGAAAACTAATAGGAGCACGTTTACCTAATTTTAAAACAAACCAACAAAAACAGTTATGAATAATCTCTTTGTCGTTGGCACGGTGAAAACCCCATATTTTGGAAGAATAGTTCAGTCGATCCAACCATACTGTCATAAAGAAGACATTGTTGCTTTTTAGAAATGTAAATATTATCTAAACATTTTAAGAGTGGTGAGAGAGCTCTTGATCCTTGTTGGGATAGTAGCTTTTGCGTGTGTAAGAATTTCCCATTAAAGTGCATCATCATTCCATATTGAAACACTTGTAATCATTTGTATGTAATTAATGTTGATTGTTCTGCTCCTTGTGGGCTATTTGATTAGCAATAAAATATGTTTAGTGAATTTGAATTTGTGGCTAACATGATTTGTCTCTCATTTACAGTCATCCATTTTCAATTTTGTAATGAAAATGCATTTTTCACATGAGAATTTCTGTTTGCAGGAAAGTGTTTAGTAAATTTTTACAAATGTTAAAACTATGCTTTTAGATGTGAATTGTTATGATTTACCATATTAAAACATTTTTAATCTTTTTTATCTTTAGGAGACAGTACAATGTTCAAGATTTTATCTGAATGCACTGCTACAATGAGAAAGTCTCTTGAAGGTTTAGATTACTACCTAGCATAAGGAGTAAGAGTGTTTAAGGTAAGTTGCATCTACATTTGTAGTGTTTTGAACATTTTTTTTATAGACAAAAAAAGGGGGCATAAAAGTTGTTGTTATTGGGCTGTTGCTCACTATTGAAGCCCACAGGTGACAACTAGATGTTGGAATTGTTCTATCTTATATCAATTTTTGTGTTTTTAATTGCCTAAATTGGTAAATCAAAATAAAACCCCATGAAACACTTATTTTCAGTTGCATGTTATTATGGTTATGGGAAATGTGTGATTGTGAAACAACAAATTTAAGTACCAATGAACCAACAATTTTTCATGAAACCAAGAAAATTGAGATCCATGAATCAAAATACTTCCACAGTGAGACAACTTTGCTTTGTTTTTGTGACATCATAAACTTAAAAGTCATAAGTAAGTCTTTCATTTTCTTGTTTGTTTCATGATAGGCTATGCCTTCTATCCTTTGACATAATATCAAATTCAATCTTCTACATTGCAGGAAATAGAGGATGTTCTTGCAGAACTTCACAAAATGGGATCTATCAGCCTTTCAGATAATACTTTTAAACAACATAAAGAGTTTTTGCTAGAATGTAAACGTTACAGTAAATACTTGAAAGTAGATTATAAGGTACTACCTGTTCTGATTTATTAATCTTCACCTGACCAAAATCTATACCAATAAGCTTGAACAAAAAAACATCACATCAATACACTTTGAACGGAAATAAAAGATGACACTTCCACTTAAAAAATGTGGCGAAGGTAGTTTTATTTTATGATTTATACAAAAAGAGATTGCAGGAAGAATACACAATGAAAAACACTGGAACAAAAGGCAAATAACAAACCACTAAGGTAGATAAAACATATAACATATTGAAAAAAAAATAACAAACATAAAATCAACAGACTTGGTACAGACACTGGTTTATGAGCGCCTAAAAAGCGTGTCTAAATTTTTTTTTTTTATTTAATATAAGATTTCACTATATTTTTCTATAAATAAACTTTATCTTATTCTTAATAGAAAAATGAAATAAAAAAAAAGGGGTCACCGTTCATTTACGCTCACAATCTGCCTTCGAAAGAAGCATTCATTTTTAGCTCACCTGTCCCGAAGGGACAAGTGAGCTTATGCCATCACTTGGCATCCGTCCTCGTCCGTCGTCTGTCGTCTGTCGTCCGTCGTCCGTCGTCCGTCGTCTGTCGTCGTAAACTATTTCAAGAATCTTCTCCTCTGAAACTACTGGGCCAAATACTTTCAAACTTTAACTGAATGTTCCTTAGGGTATCTAATTTATAAATTGTATCCGAAGTTTTGATCTATCAACAAACATGGTCGCCATTGCTAAAAATAGAACATAGGAGTCAAATGCAGTTTTTGGCTTATAACTCAAAAACCAAAGCATTTAGAGCAAATCTGACATGGGTTAATAATGTTTATCAGGTCAAGATCTATCTGCCCTGAAATTTTCAGATGAATCAGACAACCTGTTGTTGGGTTGCTGCCCCTGAATTGGTAATTTTAAGGAAATTTTGCTGTTTTTGGTTATTATCTTGAATATTATTATAGATAGAGATAAACTGTAAAAACAGCATTAATGTTCAGCAAAGTAAGATTTACAAATAAGTCAAATGACGGAAATGGTCAGTTGACCCCTTTAGGAGTTATTGCCCTTTATAGTCAATTTTTAACCATTTTTCGTAAATCTTAAAAATCTTTTACAAAATTCTTCTCCTCTGAAACTACTGGGCCAAATACTTCCAAACTTTAATTGAATGTTCCTTAGGGTATCTAGTTTGTAAATTGTATCCGAAGTTATGATCTATCAATAAACATGGTCGCCATTGCTAAAAATAGAACATAGGGGTCAAATGCAGTTTTTGGCTTATAACTCAAAAACCAAAGCATTTAGAGCAAATCTGACCTGGGGTTATATTGTTTATCAGGTCAAGATCTACAATGTATCTGCCCTGAAATTTTCAGATGAATCAGACAACCTGTTGTTGGGTTGCTGCCCCTGAATTGATAATTTTAAGGAAATTTTGCTGTTTTTGTTTATTATCTTGAATATAATTATAGATAGAAATAAACTGTAAACAGCAATGATGTTCAGCAAAGTAAGATCTTCAATTAAGTCAATTTGACCAAAATTGTCAATTGACCCCTTAAGGAGTTATTGCCCTTTAAGGACTTTTTTCGCAATTTGTTCATCATGTTGACTTACTTTAAAAAATCTTCTCCTTTGAAACTGCTGTATCAATTTCAGCCAAACTTAGGCTAAATGAGTTTCAGAGTATTTAGTATAAATTTTATATTTTATTTCCTTGTGTGTCAAGAAACATAGCTACTATATATGGCTAAAATAGAACATAGGAGAAAATGATTATTTTTTTTGGCTTTTGAAGAAAATAGGACGATCCAAAAAACATTTAAATAAATTGAAAAGCCAAAATAATCATTGATGAGAGATTTAACCAAAAGAATTAAGGTGAGCGATTCAGGCTCTTGAGAGCCTCTTGTTGTTATTAACCAACTTACTACAATATGTATAGAAATGCCCATGCTTTATGAAAGGAAAATTTCGACATCTGGTCATTATAAACGGAGAAATTGCTACAGCCAGTCATTACGAGATCTCAGTCATGTATTACGATATCTCAGTCATGCATTACGAAATCATACCCGTGCATTACGAAATCACAGTCATGCATTATGAATAGATGAAACGGGACATCGATTAAATCAAAACGTCGTTTTATTTCTTGAAATAAGTATGACATTTTTTTTATTCTTTTTTAAACTTAATATCATAAAAACAAGTTTAAATGATGTTCATTGACATTGTTTTGTAACGACTTGAAACGGAAATATTTCACAGCCTTTTTCGAGTACGACTTTCGATTATTATCACTGTTTCATTTCCGTTGTTCAATCCTCAGAATGCAGACTTTAGAATAGTTAAACTGTCTGATTTATTCTTCCCAACTACTTTTTATTTGCTAGATGAAATGAAATTTAATAGCATAAAATTAAGTACTTGGATGAGAAATCAGAAATTACATCTGACAGTCACAATGTTGACTAAAATTCCATGCTAAATTGAATGCGAAAAGACAAGTTGAAGTTCAGCTATGCAATTCCTGTATCTTCTTCACGGTAAGTTTCTTACTCTTTGTTTAATCGAAGAATTAAAACCATTTTTAAAATAGAAATGTTATGAAACGGGCTTTTCTGTATTGGTCCTGTTGTAGTGTGTGGATAGCTGTATAATTTTGGATCCGAGACTCGAAGACTGTTCTTGAATGAAGTTGCCTTTTTAGTTAGTTAAAATGATTAACTCAAATGATGGCCTCAGGGCCATTACAACCATCCTTGGCCATTATTAACACCTCGGGCATGTTACAGGGCCAATATGAAAAAGTCCATACATTAATACTATATTAATGTAACTTTTTTCTGTTGAACTAATGGGAGAAATAGCGGTAATATCGAAATAATAAAAGAACTGAATTACAGAAATCGCTAAAATTTTACAATTATTTGGTTTTATGTACAGCTTATTCAAAAACAAGAATAAGAAATATAGGTCACCGATGAGTTAAAAAAGATATTTCAATTTCAATGACAAAAAATGGCATTTTTGCACCAAAGGGAGATAATTTTGAGCTTTTTCAATGATATCTACATTTTCATGTCACCTGGGGCCAACACCAATACTTTTTTTGGAATGATTCTTGTACCATATGATAAAGTAACAATTACTAAATGTAATTAATAAAACTTGTAATGAAAAATAATTGTTTAATTTTTTTCTGAAAATCTTATACCTGCTAGCCTCCTTAACCTCCCTTTTCTCTATTATGTGACTCTGGTGTTAAAACACACATTATATGCACAAAAGGATTGACCTAAATGCAAAATTTACAATTCCTGTATCTCTAAAAAATGAATTTAAAATTCATGAATATGATATATTTTAGGTACACATCTCAGAAACATCCAATATTTCGGACTATTGCAGGAAGTATGCTCTTTCCAGTCAGGACCAGGACCACTTTCAGTCATGTTGTGATCATGATCATGATCATGTTTGTGAGCACTGTGAACAGATTTCAGAACTACTGCATGCAATAAGTAAGCTAGTGAATGAATGCCAGGTCCCAGATAAAGATATTTACCTGTATAAATTTTCTCAGGCAAAAGAGAAGATACTTAATTGGAAATGCCATATAATCAGATCTAGGAACCAGGGTGCTGCAAAATCAGATCTTCTTGATTTATTGGAAGAATCTGAGGTTGTAATTGTCCTTGATTGGGCCATGAAGTACTTGCGAAGACGGTACATGTACAGGGAAGACCAATCAAACTGGTATGCCAAGAGAGGAATTTCCTGGCATATAGGTGTCGCTTTCCGGAGAACAGGAGGAAACCTACAGAGTCTTACATTTGTCCATATATTTCATAGCCAGATTTCACAAGATTCAGTAACAACAACATCTGTTATTTTAGACATAGTTGAGGACCTGCATACAAAATATGAAGACATTTCTAAGGTGCACTTGTGGTCTGATAATGCAGGCTGTTACAAGTGAACAGATACTATAAATGCAATAGCATCGAGTGGAAAAATAGCAGCCTATAATTTTTGTGAAGCGCAAGATGAAAAGGGAGCTTGTGATAGGACAGCAGCAACCCTAAAGGCAGGCATAAGAAGACATATTAACGAGGGCAATGATGTTACTTCTGCTTCACAGATGAAGAAGGTAATCTTGTTTGAAATATAATTTGTTGTCTCCCTTATTACTACTCGTCAATAGTGGCAGGGTTGACAAGTTGTGTAAAAGCTTTATATTTTAGAAATTACAAGACACACAACATATAAATGGAAAAATTCTACCACAAACCATTATAGAGTTTTTTTTCTAAACGTTTTCAGATATTGGGCTGATTTTTGGTATGTGAGTTAACCATGATTAGTTACAGATCAAGTTTAAGTTTCATTCCACTCCACTATTTTTTGCCAAAATTACGGGCTTTGGACTTCGCCTCCAGATTTTGAGCTGTGTGTTTTTGTTCCCGGGTTTGGGTGTCCCTTTAAGTTGACTTCGGTTAGCTATATATATATATATATATAGAGTTTGGTTAGTTTCTCTTAAGAAATTAGAAAATTTGTCTTTGATAAATTGACATGTTTGTATTCTTGTAATTTCAGGCAATTGAATCCACAGTAGAAAATGTTAAGTACATTGTCAAAGTGGTTGATTCCAAGACAGCTGTCAAAGAAAAATCATGTCTAATCAACATTCCTGCAATTTCATCTTTAAATATTTTTTTGTTTCTTGATGAAGGAATAAAAGTTTGGAGGCATTTCAACATTGGAGAAGGTAAGAGTTACACGATTGACGGTAAATATAATGAATAAAAGACTGTCAGGTATTGTCTTAGAGTATGCATTGACCTAAGGTTGTTTTTTCGTTCATAAATTAATTGGTTGTCTCTTTGATATTGATTATAGTATTCCTCTGTTGCAATTCTTGCACAGACAACATTGTTTTAAGTTGATTGTATTTCATATGAGGTGTTGCTTATTTATCATGTATTGTCTTCTGGAATTAATACAAAGAAGATAACAGGACATGCCAACAATGACTGACCATACAACAATGAATCTTACTAATAAGCTAAATATCTATATAGCTTATTTTTATAGTAATTTTCATGCTATTTATGGATGACATTACTGGCAAAATTGACATTCATTTACTGTTTGAATCCCTATGATTTTGAATGGCAGCAAAAATGAAAAAACAATAAAACAATTATAACCATTATATTATTTCAGTCAATATATAATAGGGTGTCAATATTAACTATATTGTATAAACTGCACCAAACTATTGTTCTTTTGTATTTGTTTTCACCTTTTGCAATGATTAATTCAATTCGAAAACACAGAATTCAAGCCGCGACAGATATTTTTAATTGAAATATTTGACTTTTTTGCTGTGTAATTCCCTAAATGTTTCAATTGGGTATTTCCCTTGACACAATCTATTAAAATTGGATATTGTCTGGTTAAGTTTGTACTGTTTATATAGTAAGGCAGTATTTGGTCATACTAGAAGCATTTTCACTGTTAGAATTGCTCATCTAAGAAAAAAAGAGGCCCACTTGAGGCTAAATTTATAGATAGAATTTATACTCTCCTGTGTAAAGAATTGTCCCATTAACTTAAATTTACGTGTTACGCCATGTCGCTACACACATTGTGTGAAAATATTTTGTCAATATCTTATATGGTTTCTGAAAATAAGAGATAACAAGCCAAAATCATATTTTTGAACATGACCTTGACCTTTGACCTTGACCTCAATTCCATTTTTTTGGACCAATGACCTCAAATCAAAAGACCATAAGAATTCTTTATAGCTTTGTGTCACAGTATAGGGAAAACAGTAGTATTTAATTTTCCCAGCATTAGGTTGGCCTTTATGTGTACCCAAGACAGGTGAAGGAAGTCAAATAAGGAGCGCTGTGATCGGATGTAAGGGTACAATATATTTTTTTATTTAACTATGAATAACTGCAGTGTGTAAATTTACAACATAAATTTTAAAACCTATTGAAATATTTTCTAGAGAATTATTCGAAAAGGCTTCCAAAATTTCATAAATTTGGTGCAAAATGACGGTGGGCATGGATAACATAAACAAGCTCCGTTGGAAATTGGTCATGATACTATTTGGCTTCAATTTTTAGAATACAATAATAAAGTTCTAACAATCACACATAACTGTTTTATCCAGGTTTTTATTATAAGAACTGGTAAATTTAGAAAATGTTAGTATTGTCGCTTATGGCAGAATAAATAGTACCGTTTTCCCTACATGATGTAGAAACTGACCCAATTGTCAAATTTCCTGCTTCATTCTAAACAATGCAATTATAATTTATTTTACATTTTACAGCAATACTATAAGAGCTTGTTTCTACATTGAATGAATTTGAAACCTTTAATTTTGTAAAGAGAGTCAGCCACTGAATCTCCCTTGTCTGACTTAGCAGATAGTTTCTTTACATTAAAATTATGTATGTCCGACTTTTCCTGAGCATGTATTATTGTCCTTTTTATAATTTGTACATCCTATTACAAAACTGCCACTACTTCCAAACTGAACGCTTAAACCTCACATGTCATCCCCTTTTCTGTGTCTTTCAGCCATTTAAATTCATCCAGCCATTTTGTTAAAAATTTGCATTTTCTATTTCTCTCTTCATATTTTTTTTGTTGCTTAACCCTGTTGAAGTTGAAGTTTTTTTAAAGGGGGGACATAATTTACTAAAAATGTTCCATTTTACCCAGGGTTTCACACTAAGGTCATTGTTTTCTTTCTACTTTCATTTTAAATCAATCGAAAAGTCGTTTGCAAAACGCCTTCTGATTGGATCGTTGTATCGACTTCCTTTCACGATAAGTAGCGGAAATCCCCGAGCAGGTGCAACTGAACATTCTAAAAAACTGGCACTCATTGGCTTATGCATAGGAATTGACCAATAGAATTATTCGGGATAAACTACGATGTTTACGATTTTCCTGACATGTGCATATGAAATAAATAAAGACTAGGAAAATAGTAATACAATAATACACACTGTACATCGTAGAAAATTACGTCTGACATAGTTATACAAATACAAATATTTTATTGACACAAATTCACTAACAATAAATTATTAAGACCTATTGCAAATATAATTATATTAATTGACATGATAGAATGAAACACAAACACAATATTTCAACTTGCCCCGCTGACAACTACGGTATGTGATGGGTTTCACTTGCCCGCTGCAGATTTTACTTGCCTCGGGCAAGCGGGATAGTGCTTATTTCGCACCCTGCTGAAGTAATATTGTGTTGCCCAAATTGAAAATAAGAAACTTACATATCATTTGAACAATATTATTCAGTTTTTAAATATGAAAAATCTATATTCTCAGATGGGCAAGCTTCTGAAGTGACCAATTTGTCCATTGTTTATGTTTTACTTGCAACACCAGCTTCAATATTACACAGATAGGAGACGAAACAAACAATGTTAACCATAAATAATCATAATTTTCACTACATATAGATTTCTTCATGAAAAGAAGTGTATAAATTGCTACTTTAACGAAAAATGAGCTGTAAAACATTTTTTAATCCTTCTGACATCGCGAGTCTTGACCAGTTTTTCAGAATTTCTTGCAATCACGTTCAACCCTCTATTTTATTTTGCACTTTTTATGGTGTGAATATGGGTGAGGATTTGCCTTGTAGAATTATGTCCCTAGACGAAAGGTTTCGATTGATGTACTTGAGTCAAAATAATTAAGATGCATAAAATTGACACCATGGAAGGATGGATCCAGAAAAATGAAATAGATTTTAAAGGCATCATTTTTATTGAAGAAGGGCCAGTGAAAACCTTTCTAATCCACAAGCTGATTGTTCCCAATAATCTTCTCCAAAATTTATTGCAAATTAAAAAAAAGCACTGGCTACAGTTACAATGAAGATGGAAATGTAACAATACAACTGTATTATAAAGAACCAAATATTATTGTTACATTCATGATGAATTGGTTCCTTACCCGACATTGCATTCCCGCAATTACCCTCTAATGTCACAATAAATTTTATATTACTGTTACATTTACATGTAACCGTACTGAAGGAATATGACAGCTTATTTAACCTCTATTTTGGGACTCACTTGGAAACAGATATGATATAGATTATACTCAAGTTTTATCATTTTTATGAGTACAACAAAACATGAAATTACTCAGAGGTAAAAACCAAAAGTGTAACATGTAATGTAATTAATTTATTAATTATTGTTATTGAACAATACAATATATAGGTGTTCATTATGTCCTGATCATGACTTTAGTATACATGTAGCAACTTACACAAACAATGCATGCATTTCAAAAATACAAATACAAAGTACACATGTACAGTAGGAGAATATCAACCAATATAGACCCCTAAATATACAGTTACTTGCCTTCTTGAAACTGAATATATATAATGTAGTAGTAACAATTGTTTTGTGTGATCAAAACATTGAATGCTGGTGGTACATGTATAAAACAACAAAGAACACTATTCAAAATGTTTTAAAAAAGATTGAGTCATCACAATTAAACAACCATTAAAATTATGAAAAAAATATAATTTTGGACAATTAGTTAGAAACACACACATCCATGACAGTTTTATGATAAAACACCTTATCGGAATATCAGGAAGAAAGGGACACTTACTATTTTGGTCAAAAACCATAAATAAAATATAAGGGACAGTGACAAAAAAAGAAATAGTTAAACTATGCAAAAATAAAGATTTTTCACTATGTACTATCTTAAATGTTATTAAACATGATTAGTATTGATTTAAGTGAAAATAAAGAGAAAGATAAAAAATCATATATATATATATATTTTTTTTCAGCTCTTGAGTTCAGTATATGATTATTGTTTGCTGAAGAAAAAAAAGATACTGGATAGCCTAAGATGGCAGATATAAAGTATTTAGAGGTGAAAGCTATACATTTTATCACTCACAAAGTCTTCATTGACATTCAGATTGTGCTCTCCCTATTTTTTCAATGCCAACTAAAATATGCAGATGTTGAAATAAAATACTATGACATTTGTATATAATAGTTTCAAAAAGTGTTTAAAATCCACATAATTGTATTGTATAAAGTCCTGATAACATCACTGAACATGTATGATGAATAGGTTATGCACATAAATTTGAATAGGTACCCCAAAACAGAACACTCAATCAAGCAGGAGAAAAAAATAAAAAAAACTTCTGGTTATACTTCTTTAGATCATATACATGTGTGTCAAAAAATGTATGTATGTATATATATGAACAACAGGTGGTCGTGTGGTCTAGCAGGACAGCTACAGTGCAGGCCATTTGGTGTCACGATATCTCAGTAGCAAGCGTTTGAATCCCGGCGAGGGAAGAACAAAAAAATTGCAAAATATACCAAGGTTGGGCAGTCAATACCATCCCTGGTATATACCAGTGGTATTTACCGCCCCGGACAATACTCCCCAAGTGGTTAATACTGGCAAATACTTATCAATTGAAATTTTCATGGTTGTTATTATTACTTTTGAAGTAAAAACTTGATAAAAGGCAAATATACTTAAAAAAATAATCTTTATGTATGTGTCAACTTATATAAAATTAATGAATTTGATAAGTTTATTCATTTATAACACTTATATCTACTGATTAAAAATTTACATATATTATTTCAACATTCGTAAACTAATATATTTTTTATTTAAAATGTAGGATTTTACAGGTAATTGAATTTTAAGTTAAATATAACTACAAAAATGTACAGGTAAATGAAGTTACAAGTGATTTTTTACCTATCTTCAGGCATTGTTAGGTGTGAAAATTTATTTACCAAAACAACAGCCCCCAATAAAAGTTGACAGTACAAAAGTAGTTTCGGAAACATGGTTTATCGAAGTGTAAACCAAGAGAAAAATTCTAATTGACTAATCCAATTCAAGTATTTATGGATATGCAAATGATACAAGAAGGTGTGAAAATTTATTTACCAAAACAACAGCCCCCAATAAAAGTTGACAGTACAATAATTCTTGTATCATTTGCATATCCATAAATACTTGAATTGGATTAGTCAATTAGAATTTTTCTCTTGGTTTACACTTCGATAAACCATGTTTCCGAAACTACTTTTGTAATCTATTCATGCACGACACACCTTCTTGCAGGGATACTGGGATTTTCAGCAAGTTGAGATTATAAAACAATTGCATAATAGTTGTTTCTATTCTAATGCATGTTTAACCATAAAAAAAGAAATAAAATAAATGCAATAAAGCTTCGAAAATGTATACAAATAAAATTTAAATAAAATTCCGGGAAATTTTACGAATGATTTGGCGAATTTACGTCATGGCAAAACTCGACGTCCTACGATTGAAAAATTTCAGACGGAATATTATTCCGTTACTTGTACGGTTCAAATTCGGATAGTATCTAAATTAAATTATGTTTTTGAGGTAGGTGCTGGTTCATTTTAGATTCTGTTGCATTTATCGAACATTTAAGTTTTTAAGAAAGTCAAAATGGCGGTGTACTCCTTAGTTACGACATGCCATTGTTTCTTCTGATGGTACATATAGTAGACATCAAAGTCATAATGTAAATTAATAATCGCGTATGTTTGACTGAAGAATTATAAGGATTAAACACATTTTTTCTAGAGGTTATTGATGTGTAAACCGGGTCTCTAACTCACAAACTTGACATAAAAGTCCTTTGGACTTTTATTCAGTTTGTGAGTTATTCGCCCCGGTTTACACATCAATAACCTCTAGAAAAAATGTGTTTTTTTTTTTTTAACTTTTGATTTTTTTATTTCCAACAATTACAACATATACATGATATACATACAATATAATACATATAAGATAAATACAATATCATTTTTATAAATAAATCTTAATTGGAAATATTTTACATTTTCTATTGAAAAGATAAAGAAATAAAAAAGAATAAAAAAAAGTAAAATGAAATAGAAAATAAATAAATACATAAAGAAGGAAAACAAAAAAACAAAAAATAAAAACAAAACTCAAAGGGATTATCCAGTTACATCCCTATCTTTATTTTTAATATCACATAATTATGCTGAAAAAAAAAATTGAAAATTTACGAGACATATTTCTTTCGTAACAGCCATCAACACGATCAAGTACATAACATGGCAATAATATTTTCTTTAAAAAAGATTATAATTAAGTTGTCTTAAGTAATTGTAACAATAACAAAAAAGACATTAGCCGGTATACAATAATAGTTTTTCAAAAACATTCCATACATTGTCAAATTCAGTTATCTTTTTATTTTTTACAGCTATCATACTCTCTAATTTATACATATCTTTCAGTTTCATTATAATTGCTTGCAATGAGAGATTCTTTTTAAAGCATCTAGAATTATACATATATTGTCTAATATAAAGAAAAATCATGTTATATGGGTTGTTGGGAAATATCTTGGATAAGTCTCCAAAAAGAAAGTTTAATTTATTCATTGGGAGACTTATTCCACCGGAAAGGAACCAGTTATCAACATCCTGTAGAAAATCTTGTACAGTATTGCAATTCCAAAATAGGTGTTCTATAGACTCATTATCCGATTTACAAAATGTACACAAAGGATCATCAGTCAATTTTATTTTAACTAAATACTGATTTGTGGCAATAATGCAATGGTTAATCCTATATTGCAGCCACTGTAATTTACCATTTTTAGTAACAGCAAAAGGCAGTCTGAAAATCTTTTTCCAGTTCAGGTTCTGTTCACCTAAAATTTTAACCCACTTAAGCTGTCCAGTAGGAATAACATTATTTCTTGTCAGTACAGAATACATATCTTTTGATCCTTTACAATGTTTTAAAAATATTTGTAGACATGATGGTATAAAAGGACAAGCTAATTTGTAAGATCCTTTAGGGAAAGATTTGGATGCCTCTTTCACTGCCGAAATAACACTGCTAAATTTAAGAAAATCTGTGTTAATGTTGTATATTTGCTTAAATTGATCAAATGAAATATACAATCCATTTTGGTCAACTATATCATTTACAAATCTAATACCACTTTTGAACCAATCTTGATAAAATACTGATTTATGACCAATCTTAATATTATTATTTAGCCATAGTGGATTTGATAAAAATGAATCATAAGTAAAATTTCTTTCTTTTTGAATAATCAGTTTCCAGGATCTTAGTACATCTTTCCAAAAATGGTTGTTAACTGTCATATACAGTTGTCTAATATAATCAACACCACAACTAAACAACTTTCTTTTATCTATATTTGACATGAAAATATTTTGCCATTTACTATCTCTCTGCAAAATCCTCTTAATCCATGTTGATTTAAGTGCTGTAATGAACATATTCAAATCAAGCATTTTCAAACCACCCTCCAAATAGTCTTTGATTAGAATATCCTTCTTAACTCTATGTATAGGTGAGTTCCATATGTATGAATAAATAAGTTCATTTATTCTCTTAATTATATCATCTGAAGGATTTGGCAGAGAGATAATGAGATGGTTTACAATAGGCAAGACTAGAGTCTTAATCACAGTTATTCTCCCTATAACAGTTAGATTCCTTTTAAGACCATTGTTTTAAAGTATTTTTAATCTGTACAATTCTTTCAGAATAATTTATTTTAACAATTTTTTCAAGATCTACATCAAAATTGATTCCTAGTAATTTAAAAGAAGTTTCACCCCAGGACAGATTTCTGTTAGGACATAAAGTATCTGTACTATATTTTTTGCTCCCAAACCCAATAACTTGTGTTTTTGTGAAGTTAATATTCAGTCCAGATATTTTTGCAAACCAGTCTAATTCTAATAATGATTCTTGTAAAGATTTTTCACTCCCATCCAAAATCAAAGAGGTGTCATCAGCAAATTGTGACAATTTATGCTCAACCCGTGTGACCTCTATACCACTAATGTCGCTATTTCCCCTTATTTTCAATGCCAGAATCTCAACACATAAAATAAAAAGATATGGAGACAGGGGGTCCCCTTGTCTACAACCTCTTCCAATAGTAAAAAAATCTGAAAGGTTCCCCCCTTGGATGACAGCAGAGTTGATATTATTGTAAAATACTTTAACCCAATTGATGATAGATGATAGAAAAAATGTGTTTAATCCTATAATAAATGTGATATTTGAAGACTTCTTTAGACAATAAATTATTTCCTGTTAATTTAACTGTGTGACAAAACCTTCTTCATGCTGGAAATAAAAATTTTGAAGCAGGGACAAACAGTTTTTATACGACCGCAAAATTTGAAAAAATTTTCGTCGTATATTGCTATCACGTTGGCGTCGTCGTCTGCGTCGTCGTCGTCGTCCGAATACTTTTAGTTTTCGCACTCTAACTTTAGTAAAAGTGAATAGAAATCTATGAAATTTTAACACAAGGTTTATGACCACAAAAGGAAGGTTGGTATAGATTTTGGGAGTTTTGGTTCCAACATTTTAGGAATTAGGGGCCAAAAAGGGCCCAAATAAGCATTTTCTTGGTTTTCGCTGTATAACTTTAGTTTATGTTAATAGAAATCTATGAAATTTTGACACAAGGTTTATGACCACAAAAGAAAGGTTGGGATTGATTTTGGGAGTTTTGGTTTCAACAGTTTAGGAATTAGGGGCCAAAAAAGGGCCCAAATAAGCATTATTCTTCGTTTTCGCACAATAACTTTAGTTTAAGTGAATAGAAATCTATGAAATTTAAACACAATGTTTATGACCACAAAAGGAAGGTTGGTATTGATTTTGGGAGTTTATGTCCCAACAGTTTAGGAATTAAGGGCCAAAAAGGGACCCAAATAAGCATTTTTCTTGGTTTTCGCACCATAACGTTAGTATAAGTAAATAGAAATCTATGAAATTTAAACACAAGGTTCATGACCATAAAAGGAAGGTTGGTATTGATTTTGGGAGTTTTGGTCGCAACAGTTTAGAAATAAGGGGCCCAAAGGGTCCAAAATTAGACTTTGTTTGATTTCATCAAAATTGAATAATCAGGGTTCTTTGATATGCCAAATCTAACTGTGTATGTAGATTCTTAACTTTTGGTCCCGTTTTCTTATTGGTCTACATTAAGGTCCAAAGGGTCCAAAATTAAACTTAGTTTGATTTTGACAAAAAAAGAATTGGTTGGGTTCTTTGATATGCTGAATCTAAAAATGTACTTAGATTCTTGATTATTGGCCCAGTTTTCAAGTTGGTCCAAATCGGGGTCCAAAATTAAACTTTGTTTGATTTCATCAAAAATTGAATAAATGGGGTTCTTTGATATGCCAAATCTAACTGTGTATGTAGATTCTTCATTTTGGTCCTGTTTTCAAATTGGTCTACATTAAAGTCCAAAGGGTCCAAAATTAAACTTAGTTTGATTTTAACAAAAATTGAAATCTTTGGGTTCTTTGATATGCTGAATCCAAACATGTACTTAGATTTTTGATTATGGGCCCAGTTTTCAAGTTGGTCCAAATCAGGATCTAAAATTATTATATTAAGTATTGTGCAATAGCAAGTCTTTTCAATTGCAAAGTATTGCACAATGGCAAGAAATATCTAATTGCACAATATTGTGAAATAGCATTTTTTTTTTAATTAGAGTTATCTTTCTTTGTCCAGAATAGTTAGCATGGAATTTCTAATTGCAAAATATTGTGCACTAGCAAAAAAAAATTTTAATTGGAGTTATCTTTCTTTGTCCAGAATCAACTTAAATCTTTGTTGGAAAACTTGTGTCTAATCCATTTGTCTCTTTTTGGAACAATAAAATATGTTTAAACTAATCTTTGTTATATAAAATATACAATGTGTGTTCACTTTTTACTACCAACTGATAAATTAAAATAATCTTTACCATTCAGTGATAACAAACAGTTTTTTACATCTTAATATTTTATGATGTATTTAAATGAGTAGTTATTGTTGCAAACTCCATTAGAAATTTTAATTGAGATTAGTTTTGGAATAAGGCTATTAAGGGAAAGGGGGATGTGATTAAAAAAATTGGGTTCAATTTTTCTCATTTGAAATTTCATAAATAAAAAGAAAAATTCTTCAAACATTTTTTGGAGAGGATTACTATTCAACAGCATAGTGAATTGCTCTAAGAGAAAACAAAAATTTTAAGTTCATTAGAACACATTCATTCTGTGTCAGAAACCTATGCTGTGTCAACTATTTAATCACAATCCAAATTTAGAGCTGAATCCAGCTTGAATGTTGTGTCCATACTTGCCCCAACCGTTCAGGGTTCAACCTCTGCGGTCGTATAAAGCTACGGAGCATCTGGTTTTCTTTTACTATAATATTATGTACACGTTAATCAATATAGATCCCTGTTTGAATTTACAAAAAGAAATAGGATTGAAAGTATTAAAAATAGTATAATTGACCAGGTAAAGAGTTTTTTTTTTATAGTAATGACCACTCAAACTTTCAATTGACAAGTATTTGCCAATATTTCCTGGTAATTACCAGTTTTTACCACTGGCATATTGACCGCTATTTTGCCAACCTTGGATCTAACATTATTGGGTTGATGTTTAGACCAGTTATATATGAACAACTATATATAATCAGAGTACTGAAGTACTGAACATCAGAGGACCTCAAGTTGTGTTGAATTATTGATAAATGACAGGTGTTTATATTATACTTGCCGGACAGATATGTTCACCTTACAATATAGTACAAATAATATAATTTGCTATGCTATATATATATGTATATATATATGTATATTATATCTGAGGATACTTAACTTTGTGAATTATCAATGATTATGAGGTCAAATGAGAACTGTTAGATTGGCATTATGACCATATATTTGCACACATACAAAAATAGTTAGCATATAACTTATAATAGAGAATCAACATAGCAAACAATTCTTCGAGTAGCTATATAGTCACTCACCAATGCTCTGACACTGAACTATGATAAAGAGGTTTAAGACAATCATATTAAAACAGACAAATTGTAATATTGGAGCTAAATAAAAGATACCAGATGAACAGCAAACTCATAAACCGAAACTTACAATTCCATGACTAAAACTAAAAAAGACACGCAGACAAATAAAAGTACTCTAAAAACAACATAGAAAACTAGACTGAGCAACAAGAACCCCACCAAAACTTAGGGGTGATCTCAGGTGCTCTGGATGGGTAAGCAGATCCTGCTCTACAAATGACATTTATTAACAATGTTTGTTCATGTAGTATCCATGGCCAGGTCTTCTACTTTCAAACATTAAGCTTTTGGATCAATCACTAATGGAGTGGATGTTAACAAAGCAATATTACTATCCCTTATTCTAGATTTCTGTTGCAGTCAACAAAAACTTTTTTAATGTTCAGAAATAGCTTCACTGAGTTATCTTGGTTTTATTGCAACACAGTCAATCATTTATCCATTATATTTAAAAAAATAAATAAGAATCTGCAGCTATACATGTACATTGTACGCCCCCCTCTGAATTCCTACTGACAGTATATATACATGTACAATCTCATTCCATCATTAATATTGGTCATTGTTGGTATAAATTTATCTTTAAGTTTAACAATGTTCTGTGAAAGAGCTATCTTCTAACAGATACTTAGTATATAGTATGGTTATTAGTGTGAAACCACTGATTCAAAGGACAAGTTTCACTTGTTGTCCAAAATGGCCTAAAATATTAACTTTAACATAAAGCTCCAAAAAGTTCACAATTTAGTTTCTCAAATGGGTATATTTCTAAAGTCTTAACACTCAATAAATCAGTTCTTTTCATAAAAGTACATTTTATGTTCCAAATTTTGTCAAAACATGATGATTTTGGGCAATTTTCAGACCCGAAAGCTTTAAGCCTTTAAGAATAAAGATTCGGCCACCACCTACAGTGTACCATCCAAAATGTTTTGTGACCAAAAGAATCCAAATCTGATATATAATTCATCATATAAAAACTTTTTGGATCTTGGATGGCAGTCATTGCTGCCAAGTTTAATTGTTCCAACAACAATTAAAGTTTTACCATACATGTAGTTATCTGTGGTATAATTTTCACAATTATTCAATAGTTTTGTTGTGTATGATTTACAAAAAAGAAAAATAGTGATGGCAAGACCTGAAGAAGGCCGCCTGATTTTTAAAAGTCACATATGAACAACAGTGAGAGTCAGTGTGGGGCCACTAAGCTAAACTGCCCACTTTGCACCAGCCAATATAAATGAATGCCTAGGTTGGGAATCGAACCCACATACACCAACTCTGTTGTCCCTATATATTTAAATGAACAAAAAATTGTCAAAAACAAATTAAAAAAAATGTATACATGGTATAAATTGGTTAAAATAATTATCAATTTATACATGAAAATATCTATAGATAGCTCAAAGGTGTCAGTATTCACCTCAGAAACTAACAAAACCTTTGAATAGACTTATTAAGAAGGGATATAGTAACGATACTGTTATCAGGTCATTAAAGATTGCATATTTTGGCGTTCATATTGATTCACTTATCAGGTCTTTGCATTGGAACTGAACACATTTATTCAAAAAACAGTTGTTGGCATGACAAGTTATGTTCTTCTCATATATGTTATGATAGTATCATTGGTATGATACTAAACCCCTAACAGGAAGGATTGTGCTTGATATTCATACAATGAAATCATAATCTTTCAGTCAGTTTTATTGGAGCTGGCATGTCAGTTAACTGCTAGTAGTCTGTTGTTATTTATGTATTATTGTCATTTTGTTTATTTTCTATGGTTACATCTTCTGACATCAGACTCCTCTTGAACTGAATTTTAATGTGCGTATTGTTATGCGTTTACTTTTCTACATTACTCATAAATGTAAGTGATCATATTTGCGCAATTTTAGATCTCATGGGTGCTCGTAGTGACAGTTAACTGATTGTATTTGCTCAAGTAATCATGTATGGGTGAACAAATGTCTAATTCAAATACCTAAAATTTTACATGGATATGGTTACACAACTTAATAATTTTGGCAATACATGTAATGTGACATGTATTGTATGGTCCAAAATTATACAATACTACAACTACAAGGAAGACTTAAAAAACATAACAGTTACATTTGTAATCTATATTTATACCTCTAAAACTGTAAGGATTCTCCAAATATATCTAGAGGCTAGTAAATGGTACGGAAAACGCCACTAATTGTAATTCAGTAAATGTGATTTAACCAATTTCTGACTTTCAGTGTAAAATAAGACTCTTGCTTTTACGAGCGAGCAAGAGTCATAATTCACACTCAAAAATAGTCCATCTCTATTGGAAGAATAAGAAGTCGAAGATTTTCTGAATATTACATAAAATACAATTATTTCAACCAATAATTATATATAATAACTTACAAATTCATTAACAAAATCCGCTTTTTTCTAGTCAAGGGACGTAATTGATTATTCAAATATACTAATGCAAGTAACTAAGTCGGAGAAGGAGCGAAAATCCGAAACAATACCTTAAAAAACAGAAAATAGTTCCACGTGTGTGTCCAAGTGATCAATCTACTTGTTATTTACGAAGAAAAGAAATTTAACTTAAAAAATTGTTGAGATCTTTAAAAAAAAACAAATAGTTGCATTAAAGAATACAAAGAAAGTAACCTTATCTTTAAGGGCCTTGCAGGTTCTTGTTACTCCTACCCAATCTGCTGGTATTTTCAAAATGGCTGCGGGGACGCGGCCTGAAAAAATATTTTAATATTGTGTCAGATTAAATGTTCCTGAATTTGGTACGTTAATATTATAGACAAATATGCTACAAACGGTTTAAAGATGTTACTCTAAATCAAATAATTGAAATATAATTACCTTTCTGTGTGTAATTGCGTGAATTGATTTTCTCTCGTTTATCTTCAAGCTCGTTCTTGCTCACCTGATGAATATGCATTCGTGATATTCATCCGCAACAACAATTTTTCGGTATATCATTGATATTGAAGATCGTTTGATTAATATACGAATATTTCTAACAACAAAACATTTTCATATTAATAATTTGCATTTAAAAAAATCAAAAAAATCTTAGTATCCATTGAAAACATGAATTTAAAAAGGCGACAAGGAATTTTATTCTGCACTATTTCATAATGTCGGTTATTTTCCCAACACTAATTATATATGCATTTCTTTGATCTTTGAAGATCTTTGAAAAGTAGGCGATGGCAATACACCCCAGGCCCCTCAGGGGCCTCTGATGAAAAAATAGAGTAAAATGACTAAACAAAAAACTGGACGACTATACCATGTATACATGTTTAAGCTATTTAGTATTATTGTTAAATTTAGAATGGAAATGGGGAATGTGTCAAAGAGACAACAACCCGACCAAATAAAAAAACAACAGCAGAAGGTCACCAACAGGTCTTCAATGTAGCGAGAAATTCCCGCACCCGGAGGCGTCCTTCAGCTGGCCCCTAAACAAATATATACTAGTTCAGTGATAATGAACGCCATACTAATTTCCAAATTGTACACAAGAAACTAAAATTAAAATAATACAAGACCTAACAAAGGCCAGAGTCTCCTGACTTGGGACAGGCGCAAAAATGCGGCGGGGTTAAACATGTTTGTGAGATGTTTGTGGGAGTATTCATATGATTATGATTTTAAATAGAACAGTTCTTTTGCATTTTTATAAAGGTGATCTGAAAATTATTGAACATTTTCAAAATTTCAAATTAAATTTCATATATGACAAGATTCTAAAGTCACACAAAAATATAAGGTAGTTAAGGTGATTTTATTATCGATGATTGTTTATATTGCAAATGATATTTTTCAGATGGAAGACTTTCTAACGAGAAAAAGGGAAAACACAGCATCCCCATCAATATCTCCTATGAATAAAAAAAAACCCTGAAGTAAGTCTAATTCAATACAATTTTATTAATACTATTAATATGTTAAAAGTACATTTAATAAACTACCATAACTGGTGAATTGAATACAATACATATATTAAGTGCTTATACTCCTAAGAATATAGGGTTATTGCATGAATATTGGGGAATATTGTCCAGAGTAGAACTTCATATTGCACTAGCTTCTGAGACTGAGAGCTTATATTCACTGAGACAGTAATTGTTTTATTCCATATTTTGAGAAAAATGTATGTAATGGCAATTATTTACCAAATTCAGATGTTCATCTTTTACCAAAATTATGCATGTAAAAGCACGCAACGTTCTTTGCCGTGAATATCCTTTTCTACAGCTGACTATGCTTATTTATTGAAAATCCCATTTATAAAGAAATCCCTACTAACATTTTGTCAATATGGAATAATCCCCAATATTCATGCAATAACCCTTTTATTGTATAGCAATACATGTATAACATTTGAATGTAAAAATTGGTTTCAACTAAGATTTTGTTGTTCATGATGTCAAGAATTTTGAAGATTTATTGCTTAATTAGTGCAATATTGGAATTTATTGCAAGCTAACTTTTTGTTACTTTCTGTGGGAAATATTATAAAGTAGTATAGTATTAATGTATGGACTTTTTCATATTGGCCCTGTAACATGCCCGAGGTATTAATAATGGCCAAGAATGGTTGTTATGGCCCTGAGGCAACGCCGAGGACCATTACAACTGTCCGAGGCCATTATTAATATCAAGGGCATGTTACAGGGCCAATATGAAAAAGTTCATATATTGATACTTTTATTAACCAGCTACGGCAACTTCATTCTGACAAGAACAGTCTTCGAGTCTCGGATCCAAAATTATACAGCTATCAAAAAAACTACAACAGGACCAATACAGAAAAAGCCTGTTTTATAACATTTTTAGCTCACCTGGCCTAAAAGGCCATGTGAGCTTTTCTCATCACTTGGCATCGTCGTCGTTAACAATGTTTCAAACATCTTCTCCTCTGAAACTACTGAATGGATTTGAATGAAACTTAGCATGATTGTTCCTTAGTATATCCTGCACAAAATGTGCGCTTCGATTTTTGATCCGTCAAAAAACATGGCCGCCGTTACTTAAAATAGAACATAGGGGTCTAATGCAGTTTTTGGCTTATATCACAAAAACGAAAGCATTTAGAGCAAATCTGACATCGGGTAAAAATGTTCATTAGGTCAAGATCTATCAGCCCTGAAATTTTCAGATGAATCAAACAAACCATTGTTGGGTTGCTGCCACTTATTTGGTAATTTTAAGGAAATTTTGCAGTTTTTGGTCATTATCTTGAATATTATTATAGATAAAGATAAACTGTAAACAGCAAAACTGATCAGCAAAGTAAGATCTACAAATAAGTTAATATGACCAAAATTGTCAATTGACCCCTTAAGGGGTTATTGTCCTTTAATGACAATTTTTCACCTTTTGTTCATCATATTTGCTAACTTTAAAAAATCTTCTCCTCTGAAACTACTGAATGGATTTGGTTAAAACTTAGCATGATTGTTCCTTAGATTATCCTGCACAAAGTGTGTGCTTTGATTTTTGATCCGTCAAAAAACATGGCCGCCGTTACTTAAAATAGAACATAGGGGTCAAATGCAGTTTTTAGCTTATATCTCAAAAACGAAAGCATTTAGAGCAAATCTGACATGGGGTAAAAATGTTCATTAGGTCAAAACCTATCAGCCCTGAAATTTTCAGATGAATCAAACAACCAATTGTTGAGTTGCTGCCACTTTATTGGTAATTTTAAGGAAATTTTGCAGTTTTTGGTCATTATCTTGAATATTATTATAGATAAAGATAAACTGTAAACAGCAAAATGATCAGCAAAGTAAGATTTACAAATAAGTTAATATGACCAAAATTGTCAATTGACCCCTTAAGGGGTTATTGTCCTTTAATGACAATTTTTCACAATTTGTTCATCATATTTGCTAACTTTAAAAAATCTTCTCCTCTAAAACTACTCAACTAAATTCAACCAAACTTCAATTGAATGATCAGTAGGGTGTATAAAATAAAGTTTGTGCTTTATTTTTTATTTCGTCAAAAAACATGGCCGTCATGGCTAAAAATAGATCACAGGGTAAAATGCAGTTTTTGGCTTATATCTTAAAAACTCCAGCATTTAGAGCAAATAAGAAAAGATGTTAAAGTATTTATTAGGTTAAGGTCTACCTGTCCTGAAATTTTCAGCCGAATTGGATAACTGTTTTTTCAGGTATAATGCCCCTGAATTGATGATTTTAAAGAAATTTTGCAGTTTTTGGTTATTATCTTGAATACTATTATAGATACAGATAAACTGTTAATAGCAAAATTGTTGAGCAAAGTAAGATCTACAAATAAGTCAATTTGACCAAAATTGTCAATTGACCCCTTAAGGAGTTTTGCCCTTTAAAGACTTTTTTCACAATTTGTTCATCATGTTGACTTACTTTAAAAAATCTTCTCCTTTGAAACTGCTGTATCAATTTCAGCCAAACTTAGGCTAAATGAGTTTGAGAGTATCTAGTATAAATTTTATATTTCATTCCCTTGTATGTCAAGAAACATAGCTCCTATGGCTAAAATAGAACAAAGGAGAAAATGATTATTTTTTTTGCTTTTGAAGAAAATAGGACGATTCAAAGAACATTTTAAATAAATAAATTGAAAAGCCAAAATAATCATTGATGAGAGATTTAACCAAAAAAATTAAGGTGAGCGATTCAGGCTCTTGAGAGCCTCTTGTTATTAAGTGGTTTTAATTCTTCGATGAAACAAAGAGTAAGAAACTTACCGTGAAGAAGATACAGGAATTTCATAGCTGAACTTCAACTGGTCTTTTCGCATTCACTTTCGCATGGGATTTTGGTCAACATTGTGACTGTCAGATGTAATTTCTGATTTCTCATCCAAGTACTTAATTTTATGCTATTAAAATTCATTTCATCTAGCAAATACAAAGTAGCTGGGAAGAATAAATCAGCTATTCTTAAAGTCTTCATTCTGAGGATTGAACAACGGAAATGAAACAGTGATAATAATCGAAAGTTGTACTCGAAAAAGGCTGTGAAATATTTCCGTTTCAAGTCGTTACAAAACGATGAACATCATTTAAACTTGTTTTTATGATATTAAGTGTAAAAAAAAATAAAAAAAATGTCACACTTATTTAAAGAAATAAACAATATTTTGATTATATCGATGTCCCGTTTCATCTGTTCATAATGCATTAATGTGATTTCATAATGCATGACTGAGATTTCGTAATGACTGGCTGTAGCAATTTCTCCGTTCACAATGACCAGATGTCGAAATTTTCCTTTTATAAAGCATGGGCATTTCTATACATATTGTAGTAAGTTAGTTAATAATTCATTATAAAATATACAAATTGGTTTGAATTTCAATAATCTATTGTTCATGTTGTAACGCTTATATCCTGTATACACCATGTAAACAGTGCAGCTGGTAATTGCTCAAATACTTTTTTACTGTAGATATGTAGTGTTGATAGAAATAATAATTATAATAAATGGACACCAGAAGAGAAGGAGAATCTTGTTGCTACAGTTACAGAGTGTACATGTAATGACAGTACTGAGTGGAAGTCCGTATCTGAATCACTGAATGCGATGTTTGGAAGTAATAAAACTGGTAAGTAAGTTATTTTTATAGTATTTTATTAATATTTGATATATGTTTGAATAACATCTTGTGTGTAGAAGTACTAGTATAGGCATTGACATTCATTTGACATTTATAAATTATTTAAAGATTTCATAATCAAGTTCAGCAAGTCTTTTTCATTGACTTTGAAATTTTTGTACAGTCACATATTACAGCCTGTAATAACTTCATTTTAAGTGAACCAACTGCATGTACAAATGTAAGTTTGTCATATTTGGTTCAGAGGTTTATGTACATGTATTACTATGTTTAAAACCAAAAATTGCAGAAATTTTCATTACATAAGAACAGTTCCTGCTACTGAGTTATGTTTTTTTGCAAATAAAGTATTAATTCTTTATACCTCAATAACAGCAAAGTCATGTCAGAACCAGAATAAAAGGATTATGGCTTTTAAAGATAGTGACAATAAAGTGGAGATGGTCAATGCAAGTTGTCAAACTGATATATCGCTGAATCCAAAGTAAGTATTCTTATTCATATTTCGCCTTCGGTTTCAAGTAATGAATTAGCTTAACTTCTCTATGAGGGGTGAAGCTTACATGTTATATCTCTGTTTAAAGAAACAAACTATAACCACCAGACCTTGACCCTAGTATATAAGCACCTGTTCCATAATAACTTGTCATAATTTAAAGCAAGTTTGTGTTGACCAAATATAAAACAGATTGGAAAAGGGTGGGTCTGACTGATAATCCCTAGGGTGGGAATTAATTACTTACGAGCCTCAGTCTCATATTCTAAGAATGACCTTCATCCTGCACATCCAAGATATGCTTGGATGAAGGAACATTCTTATTCATATTTCGCCTTCGGTCTCAAGTAATGAATTAGCTTGTTTTAAGTGTAGACACAAACTAAAAACATTTTTTATATAAATGCCAACATTTAATAAAGCATAGAAATCACAAGATCATCCAGTAACTATAACTGAAGAAAAGTGTTTTAGTACTGATATTATTCACTTACCTGTTATAGAACTTATAAAAAGTTTTACCATATGTCAAGACTAAGCTGTTGCCATAATGCCTTTAATAGAACATCCTGAAGCTAAATGCACTTATGAAGAGGTTCCTCTAAATGAGTAAATCTTAAAACCTCGGCTAAAATTAAAACTGTCTCTAACTATCTAAACTTTACAAAAAGACATAGATGAATTCTCTCACATATTTTGTATACAAAACTTTGATAAATCATTGTCTTAACAACACAAAATTTTGGTTTATCAAAACCCTTGATTACCTCATTAGGTAGACTAACTAATAGATCTAGTATTTTTCAAAAACTCATCTTTATGAAAAAATAAAGTGCCATGTCTCTGAATGAAAGACATAGAATGTAAATCTACAGCTGATAAAGATTGTACTTTGGCAGCTGTAGTCAAGGCAAATATAGACGCAAGTATAAAAGATAGTCTTCTAATGAACATACATGTGAACCAAAAGTACAAAACTCCCGTTTTCAGGGGTCTCCTCCCATCCTCCCGTTTAGGAGAAAAAACTCCCGTGTATGAAATATTTCATGACTGAAAATTTTCAGATGCCATATTTGATCATTTCTTACTACTGAGTCTGTAGGGTGTAACTGACACCTGTGTTAAATTTTACCTGTACATCAAAGAAGATGTATAATTATATGGCTTCACTTGACAGCTTGGGTGTCAAACATACTGGTAATCAACGATGTTTACCCCTGGGTAACTGCCGTTGTGTTATAAAAACGATGTGTATTGGGAATATTGAAATACTTTTTTGTTACTTCCCTTTGTTTTATCCTGTTTTCAGTTATTTTGCTTTTAAAAAATGTCAATTGTAAAATGACTATAAACTATTTATATTTTAATCAAATAATCATAAAAGGATGTTGATTAAATGAGTTTAATTGTTTTGGAACAAATAAAAAAATATAAATTTATAAATTATTTAAGCAATCTAGACCTCCTTTCAAGGATTAAATTGAAGTTTATATTGCAAATCTGTTTCACATGTCTCAGGTGATTATACAATATTCAACAGGTAAATTTAGACTAATAACAAAAAGAATAAAGAAAAAAAAAATATTTAGACTAATAAAAGTTCTATTTAGTCTAATTCCTAGTAAAACCTTCAAATTTATATTTTGTCATCACATTAAACATGCTGAATATGAAAAGCTTGTGTTTTACAAAAAAAAAACAATAATCAATAACATCCTTTTTAGATGGTGATAAGGAATTGGTTCTCTTTAATTTGAACACACCAAATAATGAAATTTCTAAAAAAAAATATTGATAATGCTTGAACATAGATGCATGGTCTCCAAGATGAAGGGTAAATATATTTTACAAATGATTCTGAAATCCCTGTTTATATTAAAGTGATTTCTGAATATAATACACACGTTTTTTCCCTACCGCACAATAAACCCTTCAGGTGTTGGTTCACTTATATTTTTTGCAATATACAGTTAAATTAAGTCTCTTCCTGACGAATAGGCATTCTTCAGTATGCAGCATTGTTACTAATTTTTATGCTTAGTTGTTTAACTGGCAAATAAATTAAAATTGGTCTTGGCAAAGAAAACCAACTCTGAGCAGGTCAAAAAGGAATAATCAAAAGAGCCTTCTGAGCTTTATCACTAATAATTTTCTTTATAATTATCTCCAACAATGAAAAAGATGGGAAAATATAAGGTCTTAATTCTGACCATGAAAAGTACAAACATCTCTGAAAGGAGCTAGTTGGTCAAAAGACAACGAAACACTTATCTACAGATTTGAAAATGAAAACGTGATAACAACCTTCTTTCAATTGCCATCCTGTTGAATCTGTAAATATTTTAGACATGATAAGCATCAAAATTTTCTTTCCAGGAATATAAAGAGCTGTGATAAAAATGTTCTTTCTTGAACACCAAGCCCAAATAATGAAATATTTGTAGTAAGCTATTATGTGACAAAGAGGTTATACCTCCTATTGCAGAATAAAAGCTACGGTACTGAAATTGTATTTTCTGATTGTATAACTCTCTGTGAATAAAAATTTCTCTGCAAAAGAAAAATATAGCCAACAATTCTATGAAATCTATATGAAATGAGCGCATGTTCTTAAAGAGACCAACAGACAAATTTTCTTCAAATTTGGATCCCAAATCCTTCTAATGAGGCATCTGGTCCAATCAAAAAACTTATTTGGATGGGTCTATAATAGTGCGGTGACAGAAGTGTAAAAAGTCGTCTAGATCGCGAGTTTAATCTCCCCAAATAACACATGGCTAAAAATGGTCTTAACTTAAAGACTAATATGTCTTCTTAAGTGTTTGCCCTGTCGTCAGAATTTCGTACGGTCACATTTTTCTGAAAAAGTCGTTTTAATGACTAGTAGTATATTGGAGAGTTTCAACCCCCCCTTTTTCAAAATGAAAAATTGTGTATGTTCACTTACATTTAACTGAATTAGTTTTTCCTGAAGCTATTTTCATATATCGAAATATTCTATTTAGTATTTCATTTTCTTATACTCTATAAAATTTGCGAAGTTAAGACTGTTAAAAATTGAGGTATTTTTAATTGCAAATTCAGACACAAACTTTAGTTTCTTCTTCATAGTAGCAATACAAATTATTCCATAATATTTTTAGCATATAGTATTTCATAAAACTAATCAGTGATAAAAATTTCGGAACCAAAATATGAAACAAGTTGCTTTCTTTAAAAAAAAGAAAAGCAATACATGAACCTAAGACCGCTGACGGGTCACCAAAAGATTGTTGCTGAATTTGTGTTTGTTTTTTTAATTGAAATAATTGACTGTGAATAGAAGAAGCCAGGTGAACGTATATATTTACAGCTTCTATTTGAACAGTTATATTAAAGCTCGACTATTTTATATATTACTTGGAAATGTACATATTTTTCCTGATTATAACCCATTGGCAAATCCTAACCAGATGACTTATGCAAATTGCACAAACCTATCGCAATATAAGTTTATGCACTCAGTTTGCTTTATAATCTGGAATTCTGGATGCATTTATTTTATCTATCATATCTTTATATTTTGTTTCCTAAATGAATGCCTTTATATTCTCAACTCGTATTTGAAGCTGTCTTTGCTCATGGTAGATGTTGTATGCGGTTAAACCTGTGGCATGCAATTGATTGGGACCTCTTATGAAGAGACTTATTTTGGTCTCATAAAACATCTAAAATTTGAAGGATTTCCTGATTTTACTTAAATCAATTCAAACATTATACAGAGAAACTTAGTTTTGCCAAAGAATTTCTTAATTCAGAAGTTTATGAATACCTGTACACACTTTCAAAATAACCATTTTATATAAAAAAGGTATGTAGATATAAAAAAAACGCCAGACACGAGTTAAGTCTACAAAAAAAGCATCAGTGACGATTGAATGAAAAAATTTAAAAGGCTAAATACATTACAAAGTTAAGGAATCCATTCCTTGGGTAGACAATCCTCAGCTTTTTGAAAAGGTCAAAGTTTATAATAGGACAGTGACTCAAAAAGAAACAAAAGAGAAACAACTCGAGGTCAGAATACCGTTAGTAATGATGACCGTGCTTGAAAGTCACATGTAAAGCTCTTTCTGCCGTGTCCTGAATTTAGATAACAAAAACGAAAATAAGCTTCCACGAGTGAATTTAATAGTATTGCATGCAAGTAGTATTTTAGCGCACGAAATAGTAAATAGAAAGCATTTCACTGATACTCAGGAAAAGAATACGCATTTGCGGCATCACATATATTAATCTAATAGTTGAAATCGAATGTCAAACGGCCTACATTAAATGTTTTGACTCCGGATTAATTGACATTTTATCCGAAATTTTTGAGAACGCAAACCGATATATATATAGTGCTTTTGAAATGTGATCTATAATGTGAATGAATCAAGACGTGTACGATAGTTGGTCAACAAAATTAATACAATTTTCAAAACCGTACCATAGTACAAATATTTAGATGCTATAAGGTTAAACTATTAAAACAAACAAACAAACAAAAATTGAATTAAAATTTTATAATAAACTAACGTTCCTGTTAGTATTTTTTTCAAATTCTTTTGAATATATATAATATCAATAAACACGAACGTCAAGTATTTACGGATGGACTTTTTAATTATCGAATGAATCTATTTTTAAATTCTAACATTCCACTATGTGAATATATTACTATACAATATATAAGCAAAGACTTCTAAATCCATACTAATTAACAGTATAAAATAATCAATATTGGGGTTGTAATTAAATTTTGTTGTAATTATTGTAAATTTTTTGTACGGTTGTTTTGAGCTGCAAGGATTTAAAATCATGCTTTATGAATTAATTGAAAACACACAAGTATTTTTATTCACGACCGTTTAAAATTTAAATATTTAATAAATTGATCTTACTTTCCGTTTTATGGATATATTACAATACAAAAAAATAAATAATAATTACTCATAAAACATAAAAACTAAAATGGTATGAAATAATTAATGTAGAAATATAATGATTATTGTTTATAGACATTTTTTTTGTAGGATGCAAGAATTTATTTAGATTTAATTTTTATGTTTTCTTTACAAATGAATATTTAAAAATACCAAAGCAGAGTATCTTGTCATATTAAATACTTTAATTGCAACTCTGAAAATATTCTGATTTCAATCATTGCTAGTTTCTCCAGAAACATAAATACAGTATTTATTTTGTATATATTTGTTTGACTCCGACTGAATTAAATACTTTCGTTAAGAATATTATCTTTCTGTTTTCCAATCTAATATCATCTTTCTGTTTTCCGATCTAATATTAATATTTTAACCAGAATGTTCTCTCCCGTAAGTCTAGTATGATGAAATACACAGTATCCCGTGGTTAAATCTTCAAACATAATTAGTTTACATGTTATCGAGACAACAGACAATACCACGTTATAATTGACCCAGATACACACAGTGCACAGTGGTCGTTTTAAAACAAATATAATTGCTTCGTCAAGGGCCATCAAGGGACCATATCAAAGACGTAGAAAACAACCTGGTAGACCTGTATAAATGACCGAAAACTTTAGAGACGTTCCGAGAATTTTATTCTGACTTCTGGCCGAGAGATATCGAGTGGCCCATAGACACATCCAAAACTCGCCAATATATAAGCATATAAATCTTAAGAAATCAATGGAAAAGAATGGAATAAAAAACTTCTATTTCAACACGGAACTTAATCACTTGCCTTCCGTCACATTTTGTATATTAATCAATAATTTGCTCTCAACTGATATATGATATTATTATAAGACTTCAAGTCTGGAGCAAATTTTACGTATTGAATGTTTTCAAAGACCGTGAAAATATTTGAATTGATTAAGCAGATATTGTTCTTCCCGAATTCAAACCAGAACTTTTTGAAGTTATGATATTAAAAGTGGCAGGGTGCTTTTTCAATATCGGACCGATAATATTTTTTTCTATTTAAATGGTTAAGAAAATCTTCAAAGCTATTCTCCAGAACCAAGGAAACTATTTATAACTTTAATGAGGATTTTTTAAGATCTTGCTGGTATAAAAAAACACAAATGCTTTAAAAAAAGTATTTATCTTTTCTTACAGCAGGGTTTTCAATTCGATATGCTTGTTTATATCAGAACGGAAACTTTAACGTATACGACGTTTGTAACAGTAAATTGATACTTTTTTTTATTTGTGTAAACGTCCAGCTGCAATTGCTAACATGGCTAAATCAATCTCAGTTGTAGGGGAAAATGCACTTATATAATAACACTGTACTAAATTGTAAGCAGCATTACTTTTTGTAATTCAAAATACGAAAAAAAAAACGATGTAATTCAATGACATCATAATTATTAGAATGAGCTCTAAACCAGAAAAAATAATCTAATGATCATATCGATCAAATCGGTACGTTTTCTCAACCCAAGCTAAAGTACTTATATTGGTGTGGACTTGGAAAAAGTTAGTTTAGTTTCTGCCTATTTGTGATCTTTTTTCATTTAAATCAAGAGAATAATTGAATAATTATTTTGTTCAATATAACTTAAGCCAAGGCGTGTGTTTTCAATGTAAAAAATAAATGCATGATCGTATGATTTGAAAATACACGAGTATGCACGTACATGTACATGTATTTTATCAGAATGGTTATGATTACAATTGAATATGCCTAATAATACAATAAAGAAATAGTATCAAGTATCCCTCAATAGGTGGTAAATATGTCACTTGTGTGTAAATGAATGGATTTCCCCGACTGTGATATGGTCCATCTTTTAGCACTACAGGGTTCCTTAAAAGGAAAACCGTATATATGTTAATTACCAAAATTGATCTTATAACGCTAATTGGGTATAATAAAATCCAGAGGTTCTAAAGAGATTAATAATACAAACATGTACAAATCATGCCAATTATACGTAAGCCAAGAATATGGCAGATAAAGACATCGGGGTTATTTCTATAATTTAACATGCAGTTTGTATTCATGAAAATGAGTTAGATACTTCGAAAAAGGCAAATAATTTAAATTTTTATAAATTTAAATAAAGTTTACATGCTAGAAAATTAAAGAAGAAATTAGAACAGTAGCATTCAATTTGTATCTTAATTCTGTTGAGGATAAACACCATTTCATATTAAAAAGTAGAATGTACACGTTTACAAGCTTATTAACTAGAAATATGTTGAAATTATATACAGTAAACGTATTTTAAAACAATTATCTTTTGTATATAAAAACATGCATTCTCGTTTCCCCGCTTCTGATATATAGCAGATCATAAATTTGATGCAAAGCAAATGATTTAACCTTTAAATTGGATATAATCTCTGTATTTCGTGTTTCAACAAGAATAAAAATGACCAACATGAATGGAAAAAAATTACATCGATTTCCATAAACTTCCTTCTACTATATTAATCTGATTATACATGTATATATGAAAATATGAAAATATTTATTCAATTCAGAATCGTAATAGAAAATCGTTGTCCTTTTTGTTTTCAAATCTTGACTTTATCCCATTTAAAGATATAATGATCTCAAGAAATATTCCCATGCAGTACATGTATTTGTTCCAATCGAAGCCTTCAAATTTTTAAAACATTTTCTTATCAAGATTAATAACATTTTTATTATGTCAAATTTAAAAAATGTTGTTGCAGAATGGTGTAAATGTTAATTGCAGATATCGAAATCTACCTCCATTTTGTCATAAGTAACAACATATTAAAATTTGAAAACCTTTGGATGAAAGGTTCGAAGATTATCGAACGGAAACGATTGGAACAGCCTGCCCGCTCGTCTGCAGTACAACAATAAACCAATAACGGGACTGGAAATCCGTTAAAGAAAAACAGCAAGTCATACTAGTAAATAAATGTAAGATACACCCGGTTTACTGTCATCCTCATATATATGTCGTATACTTGTTTTAAAACTGGTGTTTGTCTTTGAGTCTCTTTGTTTTTACTCAATGTCATCAGAAGAGTGTCGGCACTGATATAAGAAGACCGGACGGAAGGACGGACACCCTGTGTTTCTATGTTCCTATCGAGGCGTCGCATGGGAGACAAAAATACAACAACATCTTAAAATCATTTACAATTTAGATTCATATTAATTTGCACTTTTGTCTTCGGGGATGTGTGTGTTTTTGGTGTTTTGAGATAGACATGCATGATGAACAGGCCTGGAACAGCTGGTTAAAAACGCACCTTTTCACAAAGTGGGGAGACAAAACGATCCACAAACGATTAGCAAAGTTGTCGTTTTGTGGGTGGCATCTTTGTCACAAAGGCGTCAGAAAAAGCCAGAGAGTATTCACAATCTCTAATAAGGAGTTTTCTTAAAAGTATACAAGTGATGTAAATCAAAAGGGTTGCTATTGCTTTATTTACATAAATAGAAATGTGGAATATTCACAGCAACTGCCAAATTAACAACAATCAAAACCAAAGACATATAGATAACACGTGACTAATGCAGGATGGACAACAACATAGAGAATGGAAGTATATTTTACTGCTAATCTGTTACAGTATAGTTTTAGTAAAGATTCTTTGGTCTCTTGCATATGAAAGATAATAAGTACAATTGTATTTAGTATTGCAAGTATGAAATCTGTCAAATTATAAAATCACATGTTCACAACAATAGTCAGATTTAAGCTATAACAGCAACAAAGTTCAATCTCCTAGAACGTATTTGTTTGTCTTGATGAAAATCATACCATTATGACATGATTGCTAATTACACAACTTTCCATCAAAGACTAAATGACGTACATATATCTAAGATCTCCCAATTAACATCCCACTAATACTATAACTGCTTATACAAAAAAATATTTTGTCACCAAATGATTTATTATAATTTATAAAATAGAACATCATTATGTATGTTAAATAAATTGTGTACCCTTGGCTAAATACTGGGATCATTGTTTTACCAGTGTCCTTTCGACAGTTCGTCTCGCACTTGGTATACTAGTATACTATTAGGTTTATACGGATGATTTCGTAGGATTGTGTACAGTTTTTAAGCTTTAACTTTTAAACAATGATTATTATGTACCTGGTTTTAGTACATACACTTAAGATTCGCATCTTGTCATTTTTTTCTCTTTTCGACAGATTGCTAAAGGTAGCACTCCACAGTTAGGTGTGTAGTTTCGCATTTTGGCCCCTGTGGATTTTTCAAATATGAGAGCTGCAATAAAAATCATTTTTGGATAGCTGAGTATTAAAATAGCCTTTGTATTGGGTTTATATGATCATCAAGGTTATGTAATGTATGTAATATAGGCTGTTTTCTGTATGACAGTCCGTATTTGCATGTCCCTACCATACATTGGTCCGGCAATTATTGCAATGTTTTTTTCCAACTTTTTATTGCACCAACTTTGTGATTGGATTTTACGAAAAAATGAGGCGAAAGACACCCATTTTTTATTTGATCATTAGGAAGATTTAGGAAAACAGTTTCTAAACAGGTATCACTCAAAGGCATTGAAATTCTAGTTTGATCCAAATTTTGGGGGGAAATGAGACTAGTTCACCCCCCTTTTTGTCATATTTTATTGGAAATAAATGCAGAATGTTGCCATGGATACAGATAAAAGGAATTTATTTTCACCCTTTTAACTTTAAAAAATCAAATCTATGGAAGATACTGATTACATACATATGCACATGTACAACACAAACAGTTAGGTTAATGTATTAGAAATCCAGGAATAAGAGATGATAAAACATTTTGGGGCTCATTTTTAATTTTATTTTCTAACTGTGGAGTGCTACCAAAGTTTGGCCTTTTGAAATATATTGCGCTTTTTTTTTTTTTTAACCTATATTGAGGGTGCACATACCTATAATATGTATATTCTCAGGATCATTTTTCTTTAATGACTTTTCACAGACGACAGAATGTTGAACTCTGCGTATTTGAGTAAAATTTTGCATTCAGTTTGCAAGGTTTGTCCGACTAACTACGCACACAACCCACACGTTTACATCATACAGAGTATCCTGTATCTTGTATTGTATCAGGATGTTGATTTTCTTTTTAATTTTCACAACTAACAGAGTGTTTAACCTTTCTTGACTGCTGCACTAAATGTGTTAGTCAGACACAACAATTCAAATTGCCCTGATCATCCTGTAAATGCATGAAGTATTTGCCACCGGACTTTGAGCAACCATTTATCAATCAATTCAAATTGTACCTCAATATCAATGTTTACCAAATTACGTTATTCCAAAACGTCACAAGTTTTCTGCCAAATTCTAAGCGTATCGGTCAACTTTGAAGCAATGTATATAAAAAAAAAACAAGGACGATGACATATGTGTTAATATATATATATAAAATGACTGAATAAATAGTCAACGATCAATCTTACAGGGCGATGGATCATGTAATATGATTCTGTACACTACAAAATATAATATATAACAAGTCAAAAAGGGTACAACATCACCATAAAATAACTATAAAATATACAAATATTAGATATTTCGGATAACACATATCCTTCTTCAATAATAGCACGATGTCAAATGAATCATGTCAATTCAAATTGAGACTCTATCAAAATCTTGATTTATACAATTTAAGCGAACGCTGGAACAATTTTAAAATTTCCAAACACACCGCAAAGACTACAGAAATATGCCAAAAATAAAAATAGATATTTACGATGTGAAATGGCACAACTTTAGATTTCCAAAGGATGTGACAGTTGAGATGTAATAACTGCATTGAGGGCAGTCCTCAAACAAAAAAATCAAAATAATCAAAAATGTCCTTACCGATCCAGGATGGTATAAATTAGACAACGGTAGGGCAATTACAACGGAAACTACATATTAAAACCTTCCAAACGAATAGCAGTCTAATAGTGATTGAAAAAATAAGATTTGTATAATGAGGTAAAAGAATTGAACGTCGCAACGTACTTATACATCATCCCGAATCAATGAAAACCTGTAATTTAAACGGTTATTTTAAAAATAATTTCGAACTGTAAAGCCAGTACTAAATTCGGCGTTGTTTGAAACAGGTGGTCACAGGAAAATGAGGGACTCGTTTTATGTTTTTTCATTTATGCCCTCTGGGGAGACTGTCCTTAACTTTCTTATCCAAAATCTTTCCCGAGCGACTCTGTCGACCTTCGACCAACAATCGTTGTGGTCTATGATCGTGATGGTAAGGTTTTTGAGATCAGCTTGTGTGTGTCCAGGGGATCTCAAATGACGACTTACGGGTAGGTAGGGCTTGCAAGTGTAGTCACTTCGATGACCATTCATGCGTTTGGTCGACAGAGCATGGATTCAGTATACAATCCTGGATATTACGTTAGTTTTTAGTCTTTCTCCTCCGTATATAAGAACAAAGCCATCTATTTAAAAATAAAAAATAAAACCTCTTGGTATGGATCAATAGTATTTTAATGCCCGCGTCACACTGTCCCGATTTTTATATACGATGGACACCCGAATGCAAAAACTGTAAGTTCGTATGAAGTTAGTCCCGATCTCGTTAAAATACCAAAAAGTGACCGAAGCAAGTACGATGAATAACGAAGACTATACGATGGTGCCGAAATTATATGCGATAGCAAAAGATGGACATACGAAGGTTAACCGAAGACGGGTATTTTAGCTTCATATCTCAGCCGAACCCTACACGATGGATCACAAAGGCTACACGATGGATTACGGCGATGGCGCGATGGCCATACGATGTCTAAAAGACGTCGTATACAGCTTACGATGCATTTAAATTATATGCTTCAAAAGATTTTAACCACATTTGGTATATTGTTCCTCCTTGTAATGATCTGACATTTTTACGTTCCAGACCAAAGGTGAAGGTCATGCAGATGAACTTGTTTTTTCTCTCCTTGAAATAGTATAATACACAGGAAATCGGTTGCTCATTTTTTTTACCTGCTGGTTCTAAAGACAATATTAACGGTATTTTCAGTTACTGAACGTTTTTGTTGATTTCTAAAAAAATAGTTTATGTATCAAATATGCATATTCAATTTACCATTTTCTGCATGTGTCATACACAAATATAGTGTCCATATTTGTCCCCAATATGTTACATACGAGGGAATGCCACGCTCGGCATTGCCTTGTTTGAACTGTAAAATGTGTGCACTAGTCTGAATAATCACCCATAATTATGCCCATGTTTACTCATCTATCTTAAAGGATCTTAAAGGTTAGGTAATGGGTGCGTTGATCCCTTTTTTTCAAAAAGAGCTCTTTCCAGGAGAATATCATAATAATATAAACAAAAGGAAGGATGTGGGGAAAGCAAAAAATGCGGCAAAATATGACATATAGAAAACAAAATGGTTATGAAGTAAACATTCGTGTGACAACAATTCACACGATACATAAAAAACAGAATAATGAAGAAAAAGTTGGTTTCCCTATATACGTGTACCTGCAGTGTTGGTGTACGAGGCGCGTTTATAATTTTCAATATGTAACTTGATATGAAAAATTGACAAAAAATAATATTTTACTTGTAAAAGTAAATCCTGAGCTTGTAATATCTGCTCTTCTTGTTCCATTTGAATTAAAAAAAAACAACGCTGTGGCCTTTCTTGTTCTCTTTTAATCATATGATATGAGCTCCATGTTTTTGTGAACGTCTTTCTTAACTGTCGTATTAGACTAACCTGTGCATATTGCGCATGGCACTTTAAATGTATTTTAGAGTGAAAATTAACTTACATTTTGCTGGATTTATTGCCGTCGTAGTTCCATCTTGTCGCCTTCGTACTTTTATTTGATGGCAACACGACGGGATAATGAGGTCTTCACGAAGTCGTGTTGACATCGTAAGACCTTCGGGTAGCTTCGTGATTCATTCGTGTAGACATCAGAATGTCAAAACTGCCCGATGGAAACGATGAAAACACGAATGCAATACGATGTTCAAAGATGCATTCCCAGTTACATTACGATAATAAGGATGGTGATACGATTTCAATACGAACCCTCAACATCGGACGCACCTTCAAGGATTTTTAAACATGTTAAAAAATTTAGAACCCTTCCCGAAGTTGCTCCTGAAGGCTAGAAAAAGTGGTTGATGGTTTACGATGGTTAAAGATTGCACTACGAATAGCCCGATCTGGATACGATTAGTCCCAATAATGAAAATTTCCATAATTGTGTTGCTATCGGCGTAAAAATCGGGACAGTGTGACGCGGGCATTAGGGAAAACATGGCAGGCATGGAAAAGCATTTTCCTGAAAATATTCAATATTTAAACTACACTGTGGTCTGATTATTAAGGGATACTATACTGCATTGTGGAAACAACAGCTAGATATACATAAAGATGGTAAACTACGAATTTATCTAACATTCTAGTGCAACTTCGGTTTTGAAAATTATTTGTCAATATTGCGACAAATTGCAAATTTAATCTGGTAAATACCAGGGTACTCTTCGACAAAACCGAATTTGTCTCAGGTGCACCTCATGTGAGGTTGAGGATGAAGTTCATTTTTTTATTTAAATGTGACACGAATTATTAAAAAGAGAGAAATGGATGCAAAATATATTTAAATCATGTCCCAACTTTCAAAATTTAAATATTAATAACAAATTAATTTGGATAATGAATAATGAGGATCCCAATGTACTATTTGCATTTCATAAATATATAGAAGATACTAAGAATTCAAGGACAACATAATCTGCAGTAACTAATCTCAATATAACTCTTTAATATGAATTTGGATACCCTGTTAAGCCTGCACAGATCATAAGAAGAATTTCAAATTCTCTGGCACCTTCCCTTGATGATCCTTGCTGACTGGACCTTGAATCTATAACACTAAAAATATGTATTTAAAATATATTTTAAATAATGTAGGACTTAAATCAATGACTCATGTGCATTAAGTACAAGTAGGGACTTCCCTTTAAGCACCGACGCTTTGTGCTTTCCGCAGATAAGTCATATTAAATATCCTTTGTGAGATAATACTTGTTATCGCTATTTTGTGCATTTTTCCTTTGATCTTTTTTTGTGATAATTTTCATATCATGCTTCTCGCTTGAGATGGAAAAATTATCGCTAGAAACTAAGGACGCCACGTGCGTTGTTAACAAAATTGACATTGAAATTGACAACGTCGTCATAGGTAAAATAGCGATAAACAGATTATCATTGGTCATCTCAACTCGATTGCTTTTCTCACTTTCGCTGTTCCAGCTCAAGCGAGAAAATCATTCTTGTTGAGATAATCAACGATAATCTATAATTATTTGCAGTATACCTCATAGTTAAATGCGCAAGTGCTTAAATTGTTTGGTTTTTTTTGGCATTTTCTTTATATTTTCTCCCCACAAACTACTCATACCTCTTGTTTGTCTTTTCAAAGTGAAAATACACTTACCGGGTGCACTTGAGTCACTGATGTCAACAATAATAATAATAATACATTGCTACTTGTATTCTATTATTTTTATAACACTTGTTACCTATCTTTTATTGTCAGTGTTCTGCATATGTTATTGTTTATGATATTAATGTCTGTATGCTATTTGCCCTCCTGGGGCCCTAATTTGGTAAATAAAAATATTCTATTCTATTCTATTCTATATTATAAGTATATACAACAAATGTAATTGACCAATGTGGACCTTATTTTCGCAATTCCATATATTGCTTTATATACATGCAGTTTACAACAATAGACTTTGTTAGTCTTGTATTATTTTAATTCTAGTTTCTTGTGTACAATTTGGAAATTAGTATGGCGTTCATTTTCACTGAACTAGTATATACATATATTTTTTTAGGGGCCAACTGAAGGTCGCCTCCGGGTGCTGAAATTTCTCGCAATATTGAAGACCTGTTGGTGACCTTCTGCTGTTGGTTTTTCTGTGGTCAGGTTGTTGTCTCTTTGACACATTTCCCATTTCCATTCTCAATTTTGAATATCTTTTTCATTCCGATGTAACTCGATTAAAAGTAAAAGTGTGTTAAAAAATCGGTATTGTTTTTTATTGATATAAGTACACAGTTTTGCAAAGCTCTGATTCCTTTCAAGGATTTTGCTATACTTTTTGGACCTTTTGGATTATAGCTCCTCATCTTTAACATAAGCTTTGGATTTCAAATATTTTGGCCACGAGCATCACTGAAAAGACATGTATTGTTGAAATTAAAATGCGCATCTGGTGCAAGAAAATTGATACCATTAATTTTATTTGGAATAAGAAGAAAAATTGCCCACTTGCAGGGGAACACGAAACTGCATTGAAAATGAAAAAAAAAATAAAGAATAGAAAGAGAAAAAGATAGGCTAACAGTTTAAGAATAAAGAATAGTGGGCCTCTAGAATATAAAGAATAGAGAATAACACGCAAAATTTGTATAGAATACAGAAAACTATGGCGTAAATAATATTAAGAATTGAAGAACACCCACCACCCTCTTTTTCTAGACCCTCTTTTATCATATATATTTTACTTTTGATCCTTCTCAGAACGCTTGGTTATTTTTTTAATTTGATCTACTTGAATCGTCTTTGAATTCTCATACATGTAGCATATGATATGACATGCGATCTCCAATGCTAGTTAATACGGGTCCAGTTCTAGTCCATAACTTGTCTGCATTGTTTAGTTGATACAATCGTGAAATGAGTGTACGTCTCTTGGCAAAAGCAATTCACGTATAACATTTCTTTTCACATTTGATCCCATTATATTTTTGTAGCATTCTTTACAATGATTATTAATTTATGAACACTTTCAATAGTTCTTTGAATATATAGGCATTTGCATTGATAGATTCTGCCAGATTTGCAACTTGCATAATTAACTCATTAAAAATTATATTAATTAAATTCTACAGGTCACACTTTGTACCGAAAGGACTAAAACTTCAATAGCCTCGGCCTCGTCCACTTGTATTTTTTCTATCTGATGAGTTAAGCCTTTTTCAACTGATTTTTATTGTTCGTTCTCATGTTATACTGTTATACCACTGTCCCAGGTTAGGGGGAGGGTTGGGATCTCGCTAACATGTTTAACCGCGCCACATTATGTATGTATGTGCCTGTCCCAAGTCAGGAGCCTGTAATTCAGTGATCGTCATTTGCTTATGTGTTACATATTTGTTTTTCGTTCATTTTTGTACATAAATAAGGCCGTTAGTTTTCTCTTTTGAATTGTTTTACATTGTCTTATCGGGGCCTTGTATAGCTGACTATGCGGTATGGTCTCTGTTCACTGTTGAAGGTCGTACGGTGACCTACAGTTGTTAGTGTTTGTGTCATTTTGGTCTTTTGTGGATAGTTGTCTCATTGGCAATCATACCACATCTTCTTTTTTATATTTAAATTGAAGTCCAATCTAAATAGGTATTACAACATCGTTAACGGAGAAGTTGTATGTAAAAAAAAGATGTTGTATGATAGCCAATGAGACAAATACTTTTTATCCACCAGGTACCAAAGCATGATGTGAGTTAAAGATTGTAATATCAGAAATGTGCCTTGATATATTCATAGACTCAGAGGCTTGTCACTTTTTTGTTAATCTTTTTATTGGAAAATATTCTTTAATATTTCGACTTATTTAGAGTTTTAAACATTTATCAATGCGATTTGAATATAACGATAGTTCATGTATTTTGCCCCTCTTTCCTTTTTCCCGCCTGTATAGAAAGTAAGTACAATGATACATGTTTCCGACTCCACTGTTTAAGTACAAATGATCCATGTAGTTATTTTACGACTTTGCGTAAAATATTTTTAAGAAAGAAGTGCAAGATATTCCAAACACGAATCATATAACTGTCATTTCCTCTAAAACTATAAGTCTAGACTTTGTTTTGTTGTACAGGGTACAATCGCCTTTTATCTTTTAAAGATATGTTTTCCATGGGTTTTTTATAAGATAGGTCTGTGTACCTTCTGTTTGAGTAAGTTACATGTACTTGTATTGACTGTCATTTGTTTTTGGTGTTGTCTAGTTTTTTAGATGCTGATCCAAGACTAAAAAATGTTTTTATAACTTTTCTTTTGTTTGAAATTTGCCAGAGAGAGTCAAAAGATTGAAGAGTAATTGTAATATGTATTTGTCGTTTATAAATCTTCTTGAATTATGTTAAAACAAAACGACTTTGTCACATCAATTCTTGTTATTTCAATTAAAAAAGTGTGCAAAGTATATGTTAAATGTAATTATTAACGTTATAATTATAATTATAAATTAAAAAAAAAAAAAAAAAAAAAAAAAAAACTTATTTGATCATGAGAGACAAAATACGATTCCTGTCAAAGTACATATGAAAGCTGTAAAATTTTCGGATAGAATAGGCGATAAATGAACTGATGAAATATCGAATGACTGATAGTTCAATAACTTATTTTAGTTTTGCGTATTTAAAAACAACACAATCAAATTACAACGGGAGCACTGTTTTCGGACAATGTATATAATGTTATAAATCATACAGATATGATAATTGTTTGTGCCTTATATTGATGGATATTGATACTAGCGGTGATCTTCTATTGATCTTTTCGGACCAGATCTTTTTGTAAAAGGTGATAATTGTCACATTTCACTGCTGATAAACCCCGTTGATCGGAGGAAGGACATCTCGTCGATGGAATGATATTATCTATGACTTTGTTTGATTTCATTGGTAAATTGTGTGTCAATTATGACACTTGACTCGCTGGTTCTTTGTTTGTAATGTTTAACGTTCGTCCTCACACCCAAACTGTTTTTGCAGAGAGAGTTTCATGTAGCACACAGAGTTCAACAGCTCTGGACAGGACTTAAACGGATACGGAAAACAAATATTACAAAAGTGAAATATTCGTCAATAGATTTAACGTTTAAGTAGTCAGTGTGCAAACTAGCCGATTCTTAAAAAACATTCTCTCAATGACAATGTGTTTTGTGTCAAATATTATGAAGGAATATTTCTATTTCAGAAACTTGGACTTTTTATAAAAACTTGATAAATCGATCGATAACCTTCCGAATGGTAATGAATTAAATTTGATACTGAGGCCGCATATCTAGTATTGTTAAGGCTTAATATGTATATAGTATATATGCTCTGCAGTAACATATATAGTACATATTGTAGTATTATATGTCTCTTTAAAAAAAATATATAAATTTTATAAACAGAGTGAATTATGACTCGTGCAATTCCAGAAGTTTCAAAGTGATACTCGAAGGAAATGATCGTTTTATGCGAATGAACCTTCCTAACTTACCGAGTTACAAGATTTTGAAGGTTAAGAAATTTACGCAGTACATCAAACGGAGCTCGAGAAGAGATCAAGAACCAATCATGTAGATCCAACTTTTTTTTTTTAACGAAATTATTAAAATACATGTATAATAAATGATATTACCAATATGCCAAAACCAATCCCAAATCAGCTATATTTGTCATATCATAGCTTGACCAGTAAAGCTATGGCAATATTTGTCAATATAATCTGCATCTTTCAAATATATCAGCAAATTAAAAGCAAATATATCTATTTACCATACATTTTTAGCTGTCTAAAATATCTTTCTTTATCATTTCTTTGCATATGTATTCAAAGTTACATATGCCCAATATATTTACACATACATTTCTAGCTGTCTGAAATATATTTCTTCATCATTTATTTGCATATGTATTCAAAGTTTCATATGCCCAATATATTTACACATGTCATTGATATTATCATTTGACCACATTTCTCAGTGCAACAAATTGTCTGCAAATCTATGTATTTACCATACATTTCGGAATATGTTCAAAGGCTTTTGATATGTTATGATTTGATATACATTTCAGTTGACAATAAAGACTAACAAATTTATTTCTTTACAATACATTTGACAGGTCTCTGCAGATTAAAGGAACTGATGCTTTACACCCCTCTATAAAGTTCTCGTTTTGAATTGGTTTACATACCAGGAAAATGTTAATGCACCTTACACTTTATAACCCCATTAAAATCATTTGAATGATGATACTTTGCTACCTGGACAAAGAAACACATTTGCGGATAAATTTACATCATAGAAAAATACATGACAAAGATTTCCATTTGCGGAGGTATACAAATACATAGGTTTGAAAAAGTTTTGCGACGGTCATAAATATATATAAATTCTAAACTCCAAAATGGTTTGATTAGGTGTTTATATATTTTATAAACCGCGGTCTCTCATAACCGCCCATAGGAGGGTATAGTACAAGAAATATTGATATTTACTGCATGTAAAGACAAGATAAACTAAATGCAGCGGTTTGTAAATATTTGTAAATGTCGGTCTCTGAAAACATTTACATAACATTTGCGTACCTCTTCAAATCCGGGATTTCGTGTAGTGTCAGGTAATACAAATACACAAAATCAGTATTGTGACGTGAAATATCTTTCAATGCATAAAAAAGTTGATAAACGATTTATTTCCACCTTTGATTTTTTTTACGCAAAACAAACATGAGCAAGCTTTCCAAATTTTGAATAATAAGCAGCAGCCATATTTGTTAGTGCAAGTAGCAAAGATATATCTGAACTTTATGCTGTTATTTATGATATTTTTATTTCCTATGGCAGAATTTGAAGTTAACTTTACAGCTACATCAGAAAAGTATGGCATTAACAGAAAATCAGTATTGTGTGAAATATCTGACTAAGGTGGTCAAGTCACAGAAAAGAGAAATACAGTCCACAGAAAGGTAAATAACAATTTGGAAATCTTTAAAAAGTTTGTATATTGTTATTATTTTTTATTTCCCATGAAAATGGATACATTTCCATTGATTTCTTGAATAGGAAACATAGAGCAATTAATGGTATAATAAAAAAACAAACCAGAAAAAAACAATATAATATAACAGTGTAGGATGAAATTGATTTTTTTGTTTTCACAGGTTCAAGGTTTTATAGATTAAAGGAGTAGATTTGGTAAGGGCCACATTTGGCTCTGATTATTTTAAGTTCAATGTCTCAGGATAAAAAATGTTTTAAGTTGATGAAAAGACATGTAAGGAATCTAAATAGAAGTGCTGGTTATATTTTCTTGTCAAAACATTGATTTTTGCAAAATTTGACAAAATTGTATTGATTATAACCAAATAATGCCTAGGAAGCATAGAATTAGGGGGTTAATCAAAATAAATATTTGTGTCAGATTATGTTTAAAGATTTTTTTGTCAACACCTATGTTTCCTATCAAAGAAATCAATGGAAATTTATCCATTTTCATTGAATTTTCTTGGAAAATCAAAATGAGTGCTATTTGTGATGTCATGAACAGAGAGCGCAAGAATGTTTTGATATTGTCATTGTGCTGATTCATTTTGGTATAGGTCAATTAAACCTAATTTCAAATTTTATACAGACAATTTAGGACCTTATGTCCTTATTAACCCTACTTGAAACTACTCCTTTTAAAAGCTTTAAGTTGCTCTGCTGCATCTATGATTTTGAAATGTGATTAAAATTTATGAAGTATGCTTGTGACCTGAGATAAAAATTGTGAGAAAGTTAAGATAAATATTGTATGATCAATTTCAGTGTTTTATAGTTTAGGTGATCAATGTAAAATCTGTTATTTTCTAATAGTAATATTTGACTTTTCTTACATAGAATGATTACCAGCCTGTTACATCTAGTGAAACAGCAACATTTAATCATCAAAGGATCGGGTATGTTAACTTCTGACCTGAAGGGGAATATCAACAGATCCAAAGCATGGCTGAAGGGAGGGAAGTGTCATTTGCTGATCAAACATTCACAGCTGGTAACCAGTCACTTTGTTTATCTGGTCTCATAGACTTCAAAAGCTTTCCTTCAGGTAGAAATAATATACTTATATATCAATCAGAGCTAATAAAAATGTGTGATAGGAAATATTGATGAAATTGCTATTTCATGTAAACCCAAGCACACAAATTTTCTCTTTTAATTGTTAACCATTATAAATGGTCATGTTGTATGGTCCTATGTAGAATTCTCAGAAATCTGTAATAATTATGAAGAACAGGTTAATTATTATAAATTAAGGAATGTATCTCCCTCGTGCAAAGCTCTGATTCCTTTCATGAATTTGGCTATACTTTTTGGACCTTTTGGATTATAGCTCTTCATCTTTTATATAAGCTTTGGATTTCAAATATTTTGGCCACGAGCATCACTGAAGAGACATGTATTGTCGAAATGCGCATCTGGTGCAACAAAATTGGTACCGTTGATTTTATTACTACCACTGGGTCGATGCCTCTGCTGGTGGACTATTAGTCCCCGAGGGTATCACCAGCCCAGTAGCCAGTACTTCGGTACTGGCATGAAAATACGGATTTTTTGTGTTATTAAAATTTGCTGTTACAAAATATTAAAAATTATTGTAAATTAAGGAATGTATCTCCCTCGTGCAAAGCTCTGATTCCTTTCACGAATTTGGCTATACTTTTTGGACCTTTTGGATTATAGCTCTTCATCTTTTATATAAGCTTTGGATTTCAAATATTTTGGCCACGAGCATCACTGAAGAGACATGTATTGTCGAAATGCGCATCTGGTGCAACAAAATTGGTACCGTTGATTTTATTACTACCACTGGGTCGATGCCTCTGCTGGTGGACTATTAGTCCCTGAGGGTATCACCAGCCCAGTAGCCAGTACTTCGGTACTGGCATGAAAATACGGATTTTTTGTGTTATTAAAATTTGCTGTTACAAAATATTAAAAATTATTATAAATTAAGGAATGTATCTCCCTCGTGCAAAGCTCTGATTCCTTTCACGAATTTGGCTATACTTTTTGGACCTTTTGGATTATAGCTCTTCATCTTTTATATAAGCTTTGGATTTCAAATATTTTGGCCACGAGCATCACTGAAGAGACATGTATTGTCGAAATGCGCATCTGGTGCAACAAAATTGGTACCGTTGATTTTATTATGTGTCACTGATAACCAAAATGTTTGATAAAAAATATGTTTTGACATTTGTCATTTCACTCAACTAACAGAAAACGTTTCTAGCGTATAAATATGAATATTTTCTTCTAGGACTTGTGCAATCATTTCTTTTCAGATGTTCTAACCATTTTTTGAAAAATTGATACTTATCAATAGAATAAAAGATGATAGAAGTACAAATGTTAAGCCTCTATGACATCAGTTTAATTATATATGATTTTTCTTTAAGAAAAAATACTTACAAACTAATGTTTTAAAGCTAAAGTTTTATTTGACTGCACAAATACATCAAATGTAATATTGGACATTTTTTTCGGAGTTGTGGCAATAGTTTAGTCCTGTACATGATTAGTCAATGAATTATGAGAGTGCTAAAAAAAGTCACCAATTTTAGCATTGCAAATCTGTATGAGCTTACAGCTTTTACATTAATGCTAGCAAGACAAATCTTTGTTTGGCTTGCTTGCTTTGTTATTATCAATTTTTGCTCAAGCATGGCAATTAAGATAGGCGGGGCTTCAGCTTGTATACATCATACTTATAAATTTTGAAACATCACAGGATGACAAATATAAAGCGCAATCGTAGAACAGAAAGCTTCTCTTAAGTTTGCCAGAGATAATTATTATTAATAGGTTAAATATATTGCTCCAAAAAAGGGGGGACATATTTACCCTAGATGCTTCACAAGATTTGAAAGAAAACGAGCAAGAAACAGTGATCAGGAAGGTTTTTTCAAAAATCAAAAATAAATTCAATGGGCCATATTAAAAAATAATGGGCCATGTTGTCAAATGAGTGGGCCATTTGAATTGACTTCTGTAAAAAAATAAAAATTATCAGTATATTTTGGCAAAGAGATGTTGGTACTTATACCTTTATGATTTCAAATAATATCATGGATATTGCTCCTGTGATTTTGTAATTTCAATTTCAATGAATATACAATAACTTTTTCCAAACCGAACAATATTTAAGTTAACCTTTATTTACAATGTTTAAACTGGTACTGTAGTCCAGTCAAACTAAGATTTAACCTCGAACTAATTGCAACAGAAAATGTTTTAGTTCTAATCTATAGCATTATATGCCCTTTATAAACACAGAAAAAAGTCCCATAAAATCTTACTTGAGGAAAACTCAAAATTAGCTTTTTTAAATTTCTATGGAAATTAACATTGGAAGGGAAGATAACTCTTACAAAAATGAGTCTTTTTTGGTCAGTTTTTGGTTGTTTTTCTTGAAATTTATGTACAGTATGATACTTTGATGGGGTTATAAGTTGGTATTTTACTGAAATATATAATCTTCTGCTCATGAAATGTACAAAACCGAAGTATTATGGGTAGTTTTATTTTTTTCATGCATTTTTCATTAAAGAAATTGCAAATTTGAAGCTTTGTAACCATTTTGAAAAAAATAATGTAAAAATTTGTTAATGTTTATATCTGCATATAATATTATTTCAGCAACTTACTTATCTAAACAAACGTTAAACCACAAAAAGAGGAATACATGCTTAATTATTTTTCTTAAATTTGAGATTCATTACCTTGACATGTTGAAAAATTCAATAAATGGTCAATTAATGAATTACGAAATCTAGATTATAGCTTGATAAAATATATGAAAATACCTTTAGAGTTGTTTGTTATACTGTAAAGTCCGCTAAAAAATCAAGAATCAATAAATTCTGATGAATAGAATCGGTAAAGTTATAATTTTATATCAATTTTTATTGATATTTTTGCCTTTTTTGCTAGAGTTATCTCCCTTTTCAATACAAATCTCCATAGGAAGTTTAAATGGTGATTTTTTTAGTCTTCCTCAAGTTAGATTTTATGGGACTTTTTTCTTTGTATATTTGGGGTATAATGCTAAAGATTAAAACTTAAAAATCTTCTGTTGCAATTACTTTCAGGTTAGGGTCAAATTTATGCTAGTTTGACTGGACTACTGTTGCATAATGTTCATGTTAATGTTTTTTTTTTGTACATTAAATTTGGGTTTTCGTCGAAACCATACTTATTCCAGACGTTCCGTATCAGAGGACATTTCAGGCATTTCCTCTGCACACCTTATATTGTCATAACTTCATCACGGTGACAAGGTTAACAGTAGAGAGTACCATTAATTCATAGAACAAAACAACAATTTGCTGAAGTCATGTTTACAAAATGTCTAAACGAGCCAAAGACCAAAAAATGACAAGGACAGTTAAGCGTCTTTTATGGAAACAAAAACTATATTCATAAAAAGGCTTTGGGGTTTTTCAATCGAAATAATAGCAAACTAAACTAAATGAGATTATTATTAGAGTTAAATCTCGTCGGTACTAGTCAAATTTCACAAATTTGAAGTTGTTTATAAAAAATCATATCATGAATGATGGTTAATTAAGTTTTTAGCTCATCTGGCCTAAAAGGCCAATTGAGCTTTTCCCATCACTTTGCATCCGGCTTCTTGCGTCCGTCATTGTCTTGTGTCGTTAACTTTTACAAAAATCTTCTCCTCTGAAACTACTGGGCCAAATTAAACCAAACTTGGCCACAATCATCATTAGGGAATCTAGTTTAAAAAATGTGTCCGGTGACCCGGATGGTGGCCATGGCTAAAAATAGAACATAGGGGTAAAATGCAGTTCTTGGCTTATAACTCCAAAAAACCAAAGCATGTAGAGTAAATCTGACATAGTGTAAAATTGTTTATCAGGTCAAGATCTATCTGCCCTGAAATTTTCAGATGAATCGGACAATCTGTTGTTGGGTTGCTGTCCCTGAGTTAGTAATTTTAAGGAAATTTTGCTGTTTTTGGTTATTATCTTGAATATTATTATAGATAGAGATAAACTATAAACAGCATTAATGTTCAGCAAAGTAAGATCTACAAATAAGTCAACATGACCGAAATGGTCAGTTGACCCCTTTAGGAGTTATTGTCCTTTGTAGTAAATTTTTAATCATTTTTCGTAAATCTTAATTATCGTTTACAAAAATCTTCTCCTCTGAAACTCCTGGGCCAAATTAAACCAAACTTAAGCACAATCATCATTGGGGTATCAAGTTTAAAAAATGTGTCCAGTGACCCAACCAACCAAGATGGCCACCATGGCTAAAAATAAAACATAGGGGTAAAATGCAATTTTTGGCTTATAACTCAAAAACCATGTCATGAATCCATCTGTGTCCTTTGTTTAATATTCACATAGACTAAGGTGAGCGACACAGGCTCTTTGGGGCCTTTAGTTTGGGTTATCAGTTAGATTGCATGGTTCTATTATTACCATAGGAAAACACCTTAGACTTCAAACCGCATGGTTCTATTATTGTAGGAAAACATCCGAGACGTCCCAAAAATATATAGTTGCTCCTTTTATTGGAGGAACATTACACAGTGTAAACACACATGGTGGCACAGAACATGATCGGAAATCCATTTGACGATATCTATACGAAATGAAAAATATGGTGCACCAGGGGGCGCTTACATTTGTTACTGTATGCTCCATTTCTTGTCAATATGCGCTATAGGTGCAGGGTGCACATCCTTCCTGATCACTGAGAAGTTATTGAATATTTAGCCATGGTTAAAAACACTATGAAAACAAGATGATATGGTTTGATTGCCTAAGAGACAACTGTCCACTGAGACTCAATTATAGTCCACAAGTCTAACACATCTTTGGACAGAATTTTTTATAATAGATTATAAAATTTACAAGCTTGGTAATATCATTACTGGCATACCATGTAAGGATTGTGGACTGTGATTACAAATATTCTGTAAAGAAAAATTACTGTTATGTTTTAAATGCTTTCTTTCAGAGTGTATAATGGAATCAGAAACAGGTACAGCATCTGAATCATTATTGTGCAATAAAGAGACTGGACATATTATTTCTTTAAAACATTCAACTAAAACAAAAAGTGAAGGAAATTCATACAGCTACAAGTCAACAGCCACAGCTGGTGACACTCCATTTCCAAATAAATCTCTTCCTTCAAGGGAGACAACTGTGATATGTAACCAGACAAATGAAGCAAACACTGTACCAGTCATACCAGAGAGACTGGTACCTTGTACAAAAAGTGCAGAAATAACTTGCTCTTCTACAACATGTTCTGTTTTATCAGTAGATTCTAGTGTAAATAAACAAAAATTAACATTTAACAATCATATGCTTCAAAATGCTTTTAGATTAGAAAATAAATCATGTAGTTTAGTGAAAAACAGTGATGTGTCTTACACTAGTCAGTCACTTGATTCAACTTTTACTTTAGAGGAAAATAAATCAGACGAACAAAACTCTACATTTACATTGATGGATACCAGTGACAAGAATCCAGAAATCATAGCAAGGACACCAGTTAATGCTGACAAATTTTCAAGGTCATTTAATTATGATCAAAGTAACTCTTGTGTGCCAAATGTAAATACAAAACTGTTTGTAAATAATACAAGTTCTAATGTATTAAGTAGTCTGTGTCAGAATACTGATAGTGCTATTAATATGAAGCCACATGTTGCTGCTTTGAGTGGCTGTGATTCCACTGTCTCTGTTAATAATCAATGCTGTCTGCTGTCTGCTGTCTACATTGCAGTCTCCTTTAAGTGTAAACGCTTCACATTCAAATTCTAGTGTGACTGCAATACAATCCCAGAGTAATGGAATGATTGAATTGCAATCTCAGTATCAACTGGTGAGTGACAGTTTTGCTCTGCATTTACAGAACAATTTAACAGGAAATACATGTGTGGTGCAATTTCCTAACAATGTAAATGATAAGTTACACCTATCAAATATTGACTTCTCACAAGAGAGATGTAGTCTACAAAATAGTTCTCCTATAAATCATCAGTCTAGCTTAATTAATGTCGTGAGAAAAACACCAGATGAACCGGTCTTTCTATCTAGAACAAATCAGTTAAGTAATGATAATTTGACATCCCAGACCATTAACACAGATACATTAGAATCAGCAGGATATGTGACATCACAGACTGCAACCATGGAAACACCAGACTTTCAAACTGGTGGATTCTCATCTGATAGTAAAAGTCATGCTGTTAGATCGATAACATTTGGTGGTTTGCCCTGTACACCAGATTCTGTAAGGAAAGGTGAGTCATTCAAAACTTTATTTGATTTACTAGCACAGCTAACAATCTCAGTAGCCTTAATTAATTATAAATGTATTTTTGTGTTTGGCATAAAGCACCTTTTCTTTAATTTCAATGTCCTAGAGCTTTTTCTTTATTTTCTTGATGTTGTAAGGCGACACCAATTTGATTCCTTGTTCGACGGACCCGCCCGCACCTATTTTTTTCAAAACAGTTTTTTTTTGTGTAAATATTATATAGAGATCTAAACATTTGTTTTTTTAAAATCACAGTCCAGCCTTCATATAACGATTCTAAACCTTTCAGCACCCCACAACACTTTAAATATCTGCGAGAATATTTGTTTCAGCATGAAACCAATTAATTCCAAGCGGGAGTGCTCCGATATAAATAGAAATACCAGTACAGAACAAAATGTTGGTTTCTTTACCCTAACTAATATTCCCTATAAAAAAAATGTTCGTTGTTAAAATAAAGTACAAAGAACTTCTGAAGGATTTGCCTTCAACTGAAATTATAATGTATGGTGACAGTCATACCCGCTGCAGGTTTATGCACCTGTCCTGGTTGATTCAGAGACCTGTCGTTCAGCAGTTATCGTTTGTTGATGTGGTTCATTGGTATTTTCCCGTTTGGAAATATAATTGGTTATCATTGGTTTTCCTGTTCGAATTGTGTACAATACTAAGTTGTGGTCCCTTATAGGTTGCTGGTTGGTCTTGACCAAAGCACTGTGTAAAAGGCTGTACTTTGACCTATGTTTGTTATTATCAGGTTGGGACCAACCCTCCCTCAGACAAGGGCCTTGAAGGGGTCATTTTACCATGTTTACTGTTCAGTCTGTTGTAGAAAAGAAAATAGAAATACTAAGGATTTGTACAGTGCTACTATACAAAACCTTTGACAACTTAGAATTTTTTACTCAAAAAGAGGAGAAATAAATTATATTTTAAACAACTTTTCTAAAAGAGGGATGGGTCCACTTATTTTGAATAATATTAAACTGTTAAAGTAAATGTGTTAACATGGTTTAAGTCCAGGAATATTACAAAATTCTTGGACATGTTTTGACCATTTAATACCAAATATTATAGTTCTTTGGGAAAATATAAGCCCTTTTGTACTTAAAGTGTTTTTACAAAAAAAATATATTATAACTTTAATATTTTGACCCCTCATAAAAGGGATATTCATAACAATAAGGGGTTGTTCTGAACCTGATTATGACTTGGATGGAGAATTGTCTCCTGTCAGTCACAAATACATAGACCAGATTTAATTATTCAATTATTTCTTGTTGAACAGGGAAAAAATACTTCATAAATTAAAAGAAATGTCAAGGTACAAGTGATAAATCAAGTTTTAATGTTGTCAAAACCTACTATTTTATGTTTACAAAAAAAAATTATAATCGCTCGCCTTTACTTTTTAAGCTTCTCCTCAAAAATTTTCAAATTAAATATTTTTTTTATTAAAATTTTCAAATCCAAAAATCCGTAGAACAAGAAATTAAATTGGTGTGGCCTAAGCAACATTGGCAAATATGTTTTAAGCTTGTTCTGATATAACAATATCTTTTTTCCCCTTCCGACAGAGATGAAAACAAAGAGTATGGGTAAAATGAAAATCATATAACTCAGAGCTTGTCCTTCTGGTTTTAATAAGATACCAATAATACATGTAATGAATATGACCTGATGGTAAGAGGAAACTATTTCCTGCTGTTATTTTTGGTTTTGCTATATTTTCTTTTTCTGTATTATTATAGCCCGAAGCTATTCAGAAGTCGTTCAGTCACCACAAGTTGTAAGAACTCCACTGAAAGAAATGAATAACAACACACCTCTAAGTGAACAGAATTTGAGGTCTGTACTTACACTGTAATAAAACACATGTGCATATTTTGAAAAGTAAAGCTATGACATTAAATATTCTATATACAATTATGCATAAAACATAGTAAAGCTTTATAAGAAGAAAATGACAAAAATAATTTACAAGGGCTTCATATAAAAATATTTGAACCAGACCAACATTTGCAAACCATTTATGTCATGTATGTCTTGTTTGCAACAAAAGTGGTAGAATATATGATTTTCTTTTGTGAATTAAAGAAAAATTGTATTTTCTGGGATATTTGTTTTCATGGTTTTACAAATATCTACATCAAGCCTAGGTATAGATTGTTGAACAGTAAGATGTGTTGTCATCAAGCCTAGGTATAGATTGTTGAACAGTTAGATGTGTTGTCATCAAGCCTAGGTATAGATTGTTGAACAGTAAGATGTGTTGTCATCAAGCCTAGGTATAGATTGTTGAACAGTAAGATGTGTTGTCATCAAGCCTAGGTATAGATTGTTGAACAGTAAGATGTGTTGTCATCAAGCCTAGGTATAGATTGTTGAACAGTAAGATGTGTTGTCATCAAGCCTAGGTATAGATTGTTGAACAGTAAGATGTGTTGTCATCAAGCCTAGGTATAGATTGTTGAACAGTAAGATGTGTTGTCATCAAGCCTAGGTATAGATTGTTGAACAGTAAGATGTGTTGTCATCAAGCCTAGGTATAGATTGTTGAACAGTAAGAAGTGTTGTCATCAAGCCTAGGTATAGATTGTTGAACAGTTAGATGTGTTGTCATCAAGCCTAGGTATAGATTGTTGAACAGTAAGATGTGTTGTCATCAAGCCTAGGTATAGATTGTTGAACAGTAAGATGTGTTGTCATCAAGCCTAGGTATAGATTGTTGAACAGTAAGATGTGTTGTCATCAAGCCTAGGTATAGATTGTTGAACAGTAAGATGTGTTGTCATCAAGCCTAGGTATAGATTGTTGAACAGTAAGATGTGTTGTCATCAAGCCTAGGTATAGATTGTTGAACAGTAAGATGTGTTGTCATCAAGCCTAGGTATAGATTGTTGAACAGTAAGATGTGTTGTCATCAAGCCTAGGTATAGATTGTTGAACAGTAAGAAGTTTTGTCATCAAGCCTAGGTATAGATTGTTGAACAGTAAGATGTGTTGTCATCAAGCCTAGGTATAGATTGTTGAACAGTAAGATGTGTTGTCATCAAGCCTAGGTATAGATTGTTGAACAGTAAGATGTGTTGTCATCAAGCCTAGGTATAGATTGTTGAACAGTAAGATGTGTTGTCATCAAGCCTAGGTATAGATTGTTGAACAGTAAGATGTGTTGTCATCAAGCCTAGGTATAGATTGTTGAACAGTAAGATGTGTTGTCATCAAGCCTAGGTATAGATTGTTGAACAGTAAGATGTGTTGTCATCAAGCCTAGGTATAGATTGTTGAACAGTTAGATGTGTTGTCATCAAGCCTAGGTATAGATTGTTGAACAGTAAGATGTGTTGTCATCAAGCCTAGGTATAGATTGTTGAACAGTAAGATGTGTTGCTTAAAAAAGAAGTTCAGTCAACGTCATCTATTGAAAAAATAACCAAGGTTAAAATCAACTACTGAAAGTCCTCTCTAATCATATCAATTTTTTATTTCCTATTATGCAAATCACATAAGATTAACAAAAGAAAATATTATTTTTTTTAGCAGCAACACCAGAAATATCAGTGGAACAAGAATTGGAGGAGGCCAATACATCTCGTGAGTTCTCCAGGTCAACTCCAGTCCCATCAGGATCAAATACCACATACACAAACCCTTCAGGTATAAAGTATGCTTTTATTTACATTGTTGGGAGAAATGGTCTTTTATTGCGTAAGAAGCAGCAGTATGATACCATTTATGTTTTGGTTAAAATTATTGGACTTCCTTTTATTTAACCTGATAAATAAACTCGGCGTACACTTCAGCTCAGATAGATTTTGCTTTGTCCACTGGCCCACCATGGGAGTGGGAATGCAATTTTTGTTTGTTTATTCTAAAGACTTGCAAGTACAAACACTTGAAAAAGTCAGATAAGCATTTGAAATCAATATTTATACAAAAAAAGAGATTATAGCAAGAGTGGGCCGGTGGATTATAGCAAGAGTGGGCCGGTGGAAAAAGCAAAATCCAAACAGGTTGTTGTGTAGATACCCTGATTGAAATTTTGTATATACGTCAGAAAGTCATAATTAAGACTACAAACTGGATGAAAACATAAATATTTGTTGCCTTAATACTTAAAAATCAAGACTGATATACTTATTAGTTATTCAAGAGTTTCTGTTTTCAGATTCTAAAAAAGTTTTTAAAAACAAAATTACTTTACAAACAAAAAATTAATAAAATAATTTTAAAACATTAATGTGACTCAGGGCAGTCCCAACTTTTAGAGGGGAATACAATGTATGATACTTATATCATTATATTATAAGGGAATATGAAGTTTTGTTTGACGTCACATGGAATAGGTTCAAATAATCAACTGTTGATTGCACTATCAAAATCAACATACAGTGGAATAATACAAATTGTTACTAATTAAGACTTGTCTGCAATATACTTGTTCAACCGATCAAAACCTTGAAGTAATGGCCACTGTATTTTAAATTATGTACATATGATTTGTCATAATTTATAAATGTTGCTGTTTTCTTCAATTACAGTTGAAAAGAGAAAAGCATTGAAAAGAAAGAGTACACAAGACATAGAAGAACTTACACAAAAAAAATTACTTTTGGACAATGAGATGCTTATCGAACAAAAAAAAATGTATGTCAAAAAACAAGAAAAGTATGATATTGAAATTCAAAAAATGAAACTGGAAATTGAATATTGGGCATTAAAAAAAGAATTAGTTGTGTTACAAATCTGATAAAAAAAAATTCTATTTTGTCAAAAATTAAGTTTCATACATCCCACTCCTGTTTATCAAGTACATTGTATTACATTTTGATTTCTCTGGTAAATTTATAAAAAAAGAAGGAAATTGTTTGTTTGTATATATATATTTATTTGGAGCCCACCTGATCATTCATACAATTAGTTTCTTTATTAAAAACTGTTTAAGGCGAAGTGTACGTAATTAAACTTCACAATGGATTTTTTTTTAATTTCACATTCGAATTCTGCTGGTAAAATTACACCAGAAAATGAAATAAAAAAAGGGGGTAACCGTTTTCGTTTTTGAGATACGAGCGTTGAAATTAACTACACGATACACCAAAATTACAAAGGATATATAGGGAAAATCATCAAAATTCGCAGGTATTTTTACATTATCAAGATTTTCTATTTTGTTGGACAATGGATTTTTTTCTAAAATTGATATACGATTTAAAAATGAAAGACGAATCCATCAGTACAAAGAAAGTCCTTAGCAACCGTATTAGTTTTTACGCTACTCTCTGTTGAAGTTTAGTTTTTGGCCGGGTTACATTGAAATTATCTTGCGACGTCATTGTCTGCAGTAACGTCGCCACAACTTCTACGTCAAAATTCTATTATACCGTACAATTGCCGTAGCAATGGCGTTCGTGTGTATTACCCATCTTCCTATGTATTTCAAATGATCTTACGCTATAATTTGATAAGGAAATAAACTAACTAATTTTAAAGAATATTTCTTTCGCAAAAGAAAATGCAAGTTTGTAAATTAATTTACCGCAAATAAAAGAAATTTGCCGTAGACTCTAATTTCATCTTTTCTATATGTGAGTGATTTCCGAACCTTTTTCAATGTTGGCATAGATTGTTTAATTCTTTTATGAATCAAATATCGAGTTTGAATTTGTCCAGGTTAACAGTGTTGTCAGAATGAATTGATCGGCTTTAATACTAAGATCGGGTATACACCTCGTTTTCAATCTTACTTCTGTATGTTTGTATTAAAAAAGTAGACCTATTTTCTGCATATTTTCATGTTCGTCATTTCTGCATGTTGTTAATAATCTGAGGATTTGCACACAATATAGTCTACATCATAAACCTATTTCATTAGTCATGTTTACACACATGCTAAAGACGCATCTCTGCCAAAACATATTTTATTTTACAAAATTTCCAATCTCGATCACTTTCCCTTTTCTTTAACTAAAGGACAAAGAATGACGTAATGTTTGCTGAATGAAGTTTCAGTAACATAAGAAAATATTTGTTTGTTCCATGCATTATTTGTTAAAAATCCGCATTTAATGATTTCAATTGATTGATTGATTGTTGGTTGCTTAACGTCCAGTGGCAAATATATCATGCATGTTCAGGACGAGAACAAGTTAATAATAAATACAATAGGAAGTTTTGTTCATAACAGAGGCCATCCGGGATGATGGTCTGGGAAATTTGGAGTGCCACTAGAAAATGAGAGTACATGTATACGGGATAGGGACAGAAATTTTGCCGCGTGCAACAGTCCACATATTCAACCCTTAAATTATAGTTGTTGCAAAGGTTTCTAACAGGCAGAGTGTGGCACTCTCTTTACACGAGGCATCGGATTTAGCGTTCCCATTCTGACCGGACGTGACTGCGAGCTTAATAAATCCTGCACAGCCAAACGGAGGCTCCTCTTCGGCAAATGTTTTACTGCCGGTCGGGAGAATACCAAGCGAACATATTTCGTTTCCCCAGTCTCCCTTTGGGTAACACGGATTTAAACAAAAAGCATAATGCATACTATGGTTCTTCAACTATTTTAGTTCTTATATATCCGTGGCTTTAAAATGTTCTGCCTTTAGTGTCCCTTATCTAGGTTAATCCAGAAAAGTGATTCATTTCATTTTATCTTCATAATTTTTTAGACCGCAATGAGGTTAAAAAGATGGACTCGTTTATATATACATTTAAAACAAAATAGAAAAGATCGGAGCATTTGGTATAACTACCAATAAAGTGTTGCCCTAGACTAGTCGTCAAATTATGTTCTCTTGGTATCATCTTATTTTCTAAATTGATATAAAACATGTCCTAAAATTTTCATTAGCACAAAAAACGAACATGTCAACGTTTTTTTTAATCTAAAAATTAATTTCACATGACTTTGTGTAACCTTAAACTTTATGTTGAGTATGTGTGTTTTTGTTCAAAACTACGGCTTTTAAAACGATATTGTTGGGTCAATTCAGGTTTAATTTTAATAATTAAATACTTATTCTAACATGACGTCCTTCAAACGCTTTGAGTACACACCCGTTGTAAAATATGAATATATTTCATGGGCTGTTCCCATTGTACCCCCACGTCATATGTTTTTTCATGAATGAGCGACTCGACGTCATAGAACATTGACGTCAGAATATAAGCAATTTACGGGAAAATACACGCTTGTGAAACGGAAAATCATCACAACAAGGAAACGTTAATAAATGATGCTAACATGAGTGATATTAGCCGATTTTGTATATATATGAGACATATAAGTACAATAATAACTAGATTCATCTAAAATTATCTAAATATGTTATTATAAATAGTTTAAGCATCATCATTTATTCAGTTTGCTCCGTTATTTTACGTCAATTTAATAGTTATATATTGGAACTGCAAATAATGCCATCACCTAGAGCGCTTCGATCCAAAATAATTGCCGTATTTGTCCTATTAGAATGGAAATAATTCATGGGGGCTTGAATATATCTAGATTTTACCACGGGTTGTCCCTTTATGCCGATATTTTACCCCTCGCTATCGCTCAGGGTAAAATATTTGTCATAAAGGGCCAACCCGTGGTAAAATCACGATATATTCAAGCCCCCATGAATTATTTCTTAAATAATAGAAGTAGAATCGTCACATGTTTATTTATTTATAATTCTGTTGTGAGGCGTTTTTACAATATGTTGATATCATAAGTTTTTACACGAAATGCCTTTCATGTCCCATGCGTCTGAAACAAAAAAAATCAACTAGTATTAAAGTCAGGCTGCACGAAACAATAGAATGCTTTGATTTCTAAATGGAGTAATTCAGACAATTTCTCATGATAAGTTTTTTTAAGACAGCACGGGCGTGCTTGTTGGATTTATAATAGAGGGGGAGGACAGGGGTAAGGGAGACAGGGAGAAATGGGGTAGGAGAAAGGAGAGGAAGGCTGGGAGAAAAGAGAAAAAGTTGGAGAAAAAAATTAAATATGAAAAAATAAAATATCTCTCTTTTTTCCGGTAAATTAAAACAAAAAAAATAAGGAGAAGTGGGGTAGGAGAACGGAGAAGTGTACCCTCCCTGTCCTCCCTCTCATAATAGACCGCATGAAGTATTTTTTCTTTCGTGTGTCCTTTCTTGGAGTAAGGGAGATAACTTGCGTAACTAACGTCGAACGTTATTAATCCCGTTTTCCGCTAGGGGCGTGCAATTACGTACACTTCGCCTTAAATAGGAAATTGAAAATGCTTTCTGTCTACAAGATTAACTTAAGGAAGTCTGCTGCTCATAATAAATAACTTTCCATAAAACTAGTATATATTGATAGGGGATTAATTGGAAAATCAAAAAAGCAAAAAAAAATAGGGGTAAATGTGCTTGTTTTTGAGATAATATACGTTGAAATTCTGGTGGGAAAATATTCTCTCTTGACTTTTCATAGCTTTATCATTGACCAGTTACAGTTCTCAAAAACTATCAAAAAATAAATAAAAATTTATAAAACTTTTACAAATTGCTTATAATTATACCTGGAAAAGATTTATCAACAGAAAAATTGGGGGTTCATGGGCACATTTTTTAAGGCATTGAATTGGATAAAACCACAGGATTTTGATAATCTGAGAGAAAACTCCAAAACATGACAAGCAAACATCCTTAAGTAAGATTTTTATAGAATTAAACTGACTATAAATGTAGTCAAACATTACCAACTAAATATTACAGTTGGTCGTTTTAACAATATTCTAAGATATCATACAATTGTATATGTATAAGCAGTCACATGATTTGTATTGAAAATGAGTACCATCTTTTTTTAGTATGTCCTGCATTCAGATCATTGAGGCAACAGTTTTTACAAAAATATATGTTATTCTTCATGGCCAAATAACAGAAAGCTAGTCATGCTAGTATTTATTTTACGGGATAGCCCAAAGAATTTAACTTAAAATTGTTTAAATATCTAAATACATCATGGAATTATTGATCCCGAATCATTATTGCATAAAAGTTGTAGTTCTGTACTCTTTATTAACCTTATTGTCTTATTCTCTTCATGTTTACTGTCATCATTGTCTATATTTATTATCTTATAGTTCTGTATCATTATGTTTCCTTCAGCAATCAGAAATGTTAAAATCTCATGTAGTAACAACAATGGAGTGTGTCATTTAAGCACATATAAAAGCGGAACCATTTTTAATACAAAAGTTTCTTAACGATTATTATATGTTTATATTCTTGACTGTATTATTGAATTAACCAGATGTAGTGCATCTTATGTGATATATTTAATATTTATGCACGGTTTGTTAATTTATTGATTAATGTTTGAATTTTTATGCTGTTATTGAATTGAAGCAAGCAAGAACTGTATAGTTATTGGTTTTATTTATTTCTGGAACATATTTATTTGTTATCACAGCGTGTAAATGACAATGAATACAACTGATAAAACTCAAATTTCTGTTTGTGAAATTATCTAAAATAATCTTATTTGGAAACAATATGTTGTTGTTGGATTTGTAAACTTGAAAATGTTTTGGTAGTTTGAAATAAACTATGTTTATTGTAATTGCAATAACTCAATAAAACAGTTATGTATATGTTTATATGTTTTATATATACGTGCCCATATATTTAGCGGGATTGCATTTCTATTTCAGAAAAAAAGTTTCACCATATAATTGCATAAAATTTGAATGATACCAAAAAGAAAAACACATTTCACTGTAGTATAAATTCTCTAGTACATGTAGTTCAGTAAAACCTGAAATAGACAATTTGGTCTATGAAAAAAACTTTTCAACAATTAACTGTCTGGTTGCTGTCCCATCTCTTTGAGGTGGCATTGTATTTTGTAAATTAAGTTCATGAATATGTTGATGGTTTTCAAAAATATAATCAAAGTCAACAATGTCATGTCTATCTATCCCAATGTTATGTAGAACAGCACATGTTCCGGTTATCTCAACAACATCGGCAGGGCAAGCTCTTATGCCCTTCTGGAGACACGTTAATCTTTGTTTCCATATCCCAAATGTCTGCTCAATTGTCACTCTGGTACGGCAAAGGCTTTTGTTGAATCTCTGCTGTCCTGGTGTTGATGGGCTAAGGAAAGGGGTCATCAGATATCTTTGACAAGGGTATCCAGAGTCTCCTTTCAAAAAACCATCATGCATTCCTATAAAAAAATGGAATAGAGGTTTATACTTAACTTTTAATTTTATTTTTTTTTGTACTTAGAAACATAAATAATGCACCACTTTTTGAGTACTTTGATAATTCATTGTGTGTTGCTAAAAAATTATCAACACTAGCTAGACATTTTCACTCATTTTTAGATTTGTTCATTCATTTGCTTTAAATTAAGATATTATTGCTTGAGTTTGCAAAACAACATTTTTTACCTGCATCAAATTGTTGTCGAAGAGCACTCAGTTTCCATATTCTGCTGTCATGAACACTTCCTGGCATATTTCCTTTCATGCTGATGAATCTGTATTTACCATCACAAATAGCCTATGATTGAAAAGAAAAACATCTTAATGACTTTTGAAAATAAAATGCTCTGCAGTGTGCAGCTTGATACAACCAATAGATGGACCCATGATCAGTTGGGACAAGTATGGACACAACATTCAGGCTGGATAAAATTCTGAATATGAACTATAAAATATTTGACACAGCATAGGTTTCTTACAAAGAAAATTATGGTCTAAGAACTCAAAAAAAAAATTGGACATTTACTGATTATGGCCCAATATCCACAATCTGAATACATGGTTAGTTTCAGCATATCAAAGAACCACAATAATAACATATTGAAAAAAACCAAAAAAATTTAATTATAGAGCATTTTGATCTCAATGTGGACCAATTTGATAACTGACCAAAAAAACTATTTTTTTCTGAGTTGTGTTAATTTCTATGGGAAATTGAAAATGCTAATTTTGAGTTTTCCCCAAGTTAGACAATACGTGACTTTGTTTTGTGTATAGTTGGGGCTTGATGCTATAGATTACAGCTGAAACATTTTCTGTCGCAATAAGTTTGGGGTTAAACCTTAGTTTGACTGCACTATTTTTAGGCCCTTAGTTCCTAATCGTCTGTGAGCATACTACCCAACCTTCAATTTGTGGTTTCAAACCTTGGGTCAAAATATCATAATATCCATTCACTAAAACTAACGTTATTGTCCGAAATATAAGTCAAGACGACGTGATACCGCCATAAAAAAGATTGTGATTGTATAGATTTGTATTTATTATATGGGAATATCTGTTTTACAGGGTTTGTGTGACCTTGACCTAATTTGTATGATTCATTAGTTAATTCGAGTGTCTCGTATAACCTGACGCACCTGCACATTGAGCGAATGATATCCTTTACGATTTACAAATTCTTCTTCCTGTTCCTGTGGTTTCTTTAGTTTGCCGTACGTCCCATCAATGCATCCTAACACTTTAGGAAATCCTACAAAAAATATATGCAAACTGTATGAAAGATTTATGTATAGCATCACCATGTATAGCTATATGTAACTCAGATATTTAAGCGTGTGTGTTAAGCAATGATCTCAATACACACACCTGTTTTGTTAGTCTTGTAATACATTTAATTTAAGTTTCTTGGGTATAATTTGTGGTCTTACTCTAGTATGATGACCATTATCACTGAACTAGTATCATATATTTTTTTCGAGGCCAGCTGAAACACGTCTTCGAGTGCTGGAATTTCTAGCTGCATTGAAGACCTGTTAATGAACTTCTGCTGTTGTATGTTGTATGCTCGGGTTCTTGTCTCTTTGACACCTTCCCCTTAATGGGGTCTCCGGGATCGGGTGTATTCAAGCTCTGGATTCTGGATTGATCCTCTTTCTCGATCAGGGATACTTTTTTTCATTCGGGACCTCGGGATTTCGGGACAAGGACACCACCACCGAGCTCCCCCTATTTTCATAAATGTGAACTGTTGGTTGTGTTTTCGATCTAAGTCATTACATTTGTCGGTGATTGTTGTCGAGCCTCCGACTTTCGTCGCAGAAAGCTTTACATATAGGGTCTGTATGCAATAGGTCTATTTTATTTGGTGTATGGGGTGATTGTACGGTGTGCATGTCTAGCTGGCAGGTGTATTCTGACCTTGACCTTATTTTCATGGTTCAGTGGTCAAAGTTAAGTATTTTGAGTCATTTGTTATGTCTTTTATCATGTATATACATGTACTTGTTACATGGAAATATTTTATGATTTATATGTCAGTTGTGTTGTTTTTATTTGACCTTGACCTTATTTTCACGGTTCAATGCTCAGCGTTTTGTTTTTGTATTTTGGTCTCTTTTTCTTAAACCATACGCAATAGCTAGGTCAACTTTAAATATTGTATGAAATTCGAAGAATTGTTAGCTGTACATATATGCCTGGCATGGTTCATGAGGGTTTGGATGGGGTTAAATGATTAGAGAATAATGCCCTTAAAGAATGAAAATTAGAGAATAATGTGCAAATAAAAATAAAAATTAGAGAATGTGTGGTCTAAAAATATAATGAAATTTGAATGATTAATAAAAGAAAACGCTAATAATTAACTGTTAACAGAATTTTCCCTTCATAAAATTTAAAGAAAATTATCAAAATTGTCATTGTAAAAATATGATAAAAGTGAGAAAAAAACTTGGCAAAACTTTTTTTGTTTCGTGATAACAGACTATAGGTTTCAGTCAATGTGAACTGGTTTCCGATACTTCTACTCGGAATGTTAATTCAGTGTTTGATCCAGAGGGGGGCGTAGAGGAAATGATTAATCAGACTAGACTTCGTGAACATGGTGAACTTTACCATTTCCCGTGTACTACTATTTAATTTTTATACGACAATTCTTGACTTATAAAGATCTTTTAAGATGGAATTTACTGATTATTAAAGTCATGTGATTCGATATGGTGGAGTTGACCAGCAGTGCGTCCAATAAAACGTCTCTCAGTCATTTTGAAATTCAAATTACAGTAACACATTGCGTAGGCTGAGGATGACAATCATGACATCTTCAATGCCACACAGGATTTAGCAAGAACATATTGACTTCTATTTCACAATTCCACCAAACAGAAAGTAATGCTCTATAGACTATTACACTTTCATGAAAAAAAAAGTTCCACAGCAATAGTATCTAAATACAGAAACCTGTTAAACCCCAAACTGATATATATGGAATACTTTTTTCAAGACCAGACTGCAACCTGCCTGCTGGGTGTGGCTTTTATGTCTTCATTTGTTGGCTGGCATTCATAAATTCGTTGTCATTTCAGACTCATTCTTAGCCTTTGATTGATTTGGAACCTTGCTGTTGTTTGGAAATCACAGTTCTCATTCATTTAAAAAAATGTTTTTACTTTTTTTGTTAAAGATTAAAGAAAACTTGGGAAAAAAATAGAGAATAATGCGTAAAAATCACTTTTAAAGAATAGACTTATTTTTTGAAGATTTGAGAAAAAAGGGGTGAAAATTTAAAAGTTTACAGAATATCAGAACCCCCCCCCCCCCCCAATTCAGACCCTCGTTCATCTGACCTGTACCTTATTTTCAATTTTCAGTTTTCTTGGTTACTGTTAAGTTTATTGGGCAGTTGTAATATAGCTTCATGTTTAGGACTAAAAACATAATATTAAGAAAAATTAAAGAGGCGAGATATTTCAGCGTGTGATTTCTTGTTTGAATTAGGTGATATAAGTTAAACTATCCCTTTTGGTATATTTCGTCTTTCTTGCATGTTAAGGGCCCTAATACAATCATTATCATTTTGGGGAGATTGTGATCTCGCCAACTTGTTACCCCTCCCTTACCTACATACCCACACACACTGTATATTTATGACTAATTCCGTGGTTTAACAATTATTTGTCGATAGTTTTGTCGTTTAAATGCAAATTTGGGCCTTTTGTTGTTTAATATGCGGTATGTGCTTTTTTTCATGGTTCGTAGTACAATGACCTGCAGTTGTTAATGGGGTTTTGGGGGGGGGGGGGGGGGGGTATGGGACAAATTAAAGCCGATAACTGTTTTCAACCCACTTTGTTAACTGTTATCAGCATTTTTGTTAACCGTTTGCCAAAATCGAGGTGAGATTAACATGTTCATGTATGTGTCAATAGTTTTCTCATTGGCCCTCAGTGTCACATCACATTTCCCTCTATTATATAAGTCTGATGTCTGTAATATTTGTTTTAATTTCATATAAAAGAAAGTAATATAAAGAGGTATATACCAGTAATTAAAACAATTGTATCCTTCACGATTGTATAATAGTACGAGAAGAAAGCTGTATACTGAAACTAATTATCAATATTTCCATAGATATTGGTGTAAAAGAAACATTTATATTTGGTTGTTTAAAAAGGACCTTTTTTTATTGCAAATATGTAATATTAATTGGCGATAATGCAGAAGTCGTTATTAACAAATACGCATTTTGTTTCGTGCATTTTTAAGTCTTGCACATGAAAGATATTGACAGTGTAGACACCAACTGCGTATTACATTTTTACTGAGACTACTATATAGTAGTCTCAGATTTTTATAAAGAAAAGAAATTAGCTTAGATTTTGTTTTTTCGTCTTCAGGACTACAACTATCAGAGAATAAATAAGGTCAAAAGATTTCCATGCATCGTCTTTACAACATCTTCATTAATTTCACAGTCACCAGTTTGTCTAGACATACATGAAATTCAGTCAAACCATTTCAGGACTGCCATGGGTTCTACGTGGTCATGTCTCCCCTTCATTACAGGACCGTGTCATAATCGGCTGACTTATAATTAAATAAACATAGTCTGCGGCGGAAGCATAAAATGAGACCGCAAAATAACATGTACCAAAAAAAATTTGGTGATTTTAAGGAAATTTTGACGTTTTATGTTATTATCTTGAATATTATTATAGATAGAGATAAACTGTAAACAGCAATAATGTTCAGCAAAGTAAGACCTACAAATAAGTCAACATGACGAAAATTGTCAGTCGACCCCATAAGGAGTTATTGCCCTTTATAGTCAATTTTTAACAACTTTTTGTCATTTTTTGTAACTTTTCTAAAAATCTTCTTCTCTAAAACTACTTTGCCAAATTTAACCAAACTTGGCCACAATTCATTGTGGTTTATAGTTTAAAAAATGTGTCCGATGACCCAACCTACCAAACAAAATGGCCGACATGGCTAAAATTAGAACATAGTGGTAAAATGCAGTTTTTGCTTTATATCTTTGAAACTAAGACATTTAGGGAAAATCTTTCAAGATTGAAATGCCCATCAGAATAAGATATATTCCCTCACAAATTTTCAGTTGAATCGGACAACCTGTTGTTGGGTTGCTGCCCTAAAATTGGTGATTTTATGGAAATTTTGACGTTTTAGGTTATTATCTTGAATACTATTATAGATAGAGATAAACTGTAAACAGCAATAATGTTCAGCAAAGTAAGATCTACAAATAAGTCAGCATGATCAAAATTGTTAGAGGACCCTTTAAGGAGTTATTGTCCTTTAAAGTTTATATTGAACAACTTTTCGTCATTTTTGTAACTTGTATAAAAATCTTTTCTAAAACTACTTGTCCAAATTTAACCAAACTTGGCCACAATCATAATACTTAAGAAATAATTCTTTCATGCCATGCTCTATGCTCATTTTAACATGGGTAGGCATTATATTTGTTAATATCTTAATACCGAGCGTTAGCGAGGTATTAAATGTTTACAAATATAATGCCTACCCATGTTAAAATTAGCATAGAGCATGGCATGATAGAATTATTTCGATTCTAATAGGAATATTTTGAACTTTTGTACTTCGAAGCGGACCTATGGTAGACCCTCGAAATGTCGCCATTTTGATTTGGTGAACAAAAACGTTATAGAAAAATCAACAGTTTATCAATAAAAAAAAAGAACAAAAACATTTAAACTTACTTTTAGAATGTTTTTATTTAATTTCCTAGCGAGCAACACCATAAAAAATGTCCATTTTGATCTCTGGCGTTGTTCAAAATTCATCTTACGTTGCAATTTCAATTGTGACGTCAATCACGTGCAGCCCATGTTCTATTCGAATTAGAACATGGCTTTGTATCCAAAGCTAAAGAAGAACGTCATATTAGAATAGGGTATCTATTCTTTAAAAAAGTGTCTAATGACCCACCTACCAACGAAGATGGCCCACATCAGTAAACACATTAACAGGTGAGCGACACAGGCTCTTGAGAGCATCTAGTTATAGATAGAGATAAACAGTGAACAGCAATAATGTTTAGCAAAGTAAGATTTACAAATAAGGCAACATGATCAAAATGATTAGTTGACCCCTTTAGGAGTTATTGCCCTTTAAAGTCAATTTTTAACCATTTTTCGTAAATTTTAGATATCTTTTACAAAATTCTTCTCCTCTGAAACTGCTGGGCCAAATTAATGGAAACTTGTCCACAATCATTATTGGGGTATCTAGTTTAAAAAATGTGTGGCAAGACCCGCCAAACCAACAAATATGGCCGCCATGACTAAAAATAGAACATAGGGGTGAAATGCAGCTTTTGGGTTTTCACTCAAAAACCAAAGCGTTTATAGCAAATCTGACATGGGGGTAAAATTGTTTATCAGATCGAGATCTATCTGCCCTTAAATTTTCAGATGAATAAGAGAACCCGTTGTTGGGTTGCTGTCCCTGAATTGGTAATTTTAAGAAAATTTTGCTGTTTTTGGTTATTATCTTGAATATTATCATAGATAGAGATAAACTGTAAACAGTAATAATGTTCAGCAAAGTAAGATTTACAAATAAGTCAACATGACCAAAATGGTCAATTGACCCCCTAAGGAGTTATTGTTCTTTATAGTGAATTTTAAATAATTTTCATAAAATTTGTAAATTTTTACTACCGGAAACATTTTCCACAGAAACTACTGGGCCAAGTTTATTATAGATAGTGATAATTGTAAGCAGCAAGAACGTTCAGTAAAGTAAGATGTACAAACATATCACCATCACCAAAACACAATTTTGTCATGAATCCATCTGCTTCCTTTGTTTAACATGTTTAATATACACATAAACCAAGGTGAGCGACACAGGTTCTTTAGAGCCTCTAGTTTAAAATATCTTGTTTTACAAGAAAGTTATTAAACTTTAACTTTTTCTAGTAGATACATGTTTTGTAAATTTCCTGCCATAAAATTCCTGTAAATTTTAACATGAGGGTAGTGTTATTAAAAGAATTAGGACTACCATAAAACTTGTCGGATTGATTTGAAATTTTGTATGCTGGTTCGATATAGAATAAACTTAATGCATGCTAATTTTTTTGGCATTTAATTGAAGAATAAGGGTCTAATAGGCCCAAGACCACAATTAATGACCCTACTTTTCGTTGTTCATGAATAAAGTTTCCTTTAATTAAGGTGTATTCTTTCTTTATTTTTTTTCTTTGCCTTACTCATTGATTATTTAGTTTTTATGGGTTGGAAATGAAAGAAGATAGGTGAAATAAACTTTTGGATGTTGTATTTTAACTTATTTTGATACGGAAAGAGTGATTAGGCTAAGTGCAAAAAGGTGATATTTACAGTTTTCGGAACATCTCTTGACTTGTCAATAGGGGTAGGGATGTGTATTGGCTAAATTTGGTAAAAGTGATTGCTTCAATCTTTCTGAATTTTGGATATACTTTTGGACAGGTACAATACATTACACACACAAAAGATTGGACAAAAGTGCATGGTGCAAATTTTTTAATGTGACAAAAAGTTATAAAGAACTAATAGAAAGTGGTCTGTGGCCCGCTGCTGTCCCTGAAGTATACCTATTCGGTAAATTAATAGATTTTGATTAGATAGCCTAATTTGATGAATCTTTCATTACTATCCACGTAAAACATATCTAGGACTTGTCAAAAATATATGATAGGATGCTTTTTGTTTGTTTTGTTTTTTAAGTTTTCAAAGTACATGAATGAGGAAGCAGGACAAGTCGCCCCACTAGTAAGTCGTCTCACACCTAGTCGCCCCACTTTTTCACCAACTCGCTCCACTTAAAAAAAACCTGCCCCAACCTGGATCACCAATCGCCCCACATATGAAATTGGTTAAATCATGTTTAATATTACTCCTGCCAACTCGCCCCACTTAATAGAAAACGGTAATATTTAGATTTATATAAAATTAAAAATAAAAACTCGCCCCACTTAAATGAAAACTAATCTACAAAGAATACAAAAAAACGAAAATTTATTTAATTACTATTATTTATCCTGAGATTATAATTCTAAAAATAATTTTCGTATTGTTGAAGAATAACGGTATTTTTTTAAGATTAGTTATTTGCATAACAATTGAAAAGAAACCTGTTAATTGTATCATAATGCAATATAATATATCATAATAATTAACGGATTTCAATTGGCAGGAGTAATATTCACGGAATTTAACTTATATACAGCGGAATAATATCTTTTTCCATAAGTGGGGCAAGTTGGCATTACTACATTCATCCTAGTTAATAATATATTAATCTAGATATTATCGTTTTCCATAAGTGGGGCGAGTTGGCAGGAGTAATATTCACGGAATTTAAGTTATATACAACGGGATAACATCTTTTTCCATAAGTGGGGCGAGTTGGCTTTACTAAATTAATCATGGTTAATAATATGTTAATCTAGATTTTATCGTTTTCCATTCAGTGGGGCGAGTTTTCAGGAGTAATATTAACGGGATTTAACACATTTCACAAGTGGGGCGATTTTTTTAAAAGTGGGGCGAGTTGGTGATCCAGGTTGGGGCGTTTTTTTTAAAGTGGGGCGAGTTGGTGAAAAAGTGGGGCGATTAGGTATGGGGCGACTTTCCAGTGGGGCGACTTGTCATGGATGACATGAATAGGATTTGATAGGCCTGTTCGATGTCTCAACTCCAACCTTTAATTATTACCACAGTAAATTGCTCACAAATTGTGGAATCAGAATGGAAATAAGACAAAGACGTATAGTTTGGTAGAAAAACTTAATCTCTATTAATTGGTACTACAAACGGAAACGAGACGGTGATATTTTTTTTATTGTGAAAGTTGTCGTATAAAAAAGGCTGAATACCAGCGTATGCAAAGAGCATTTGCATCACCATTGTAAAATTGACTGCTGATGATAGTAATTCAATAAACTAGGAATTATGGAACGCCACGACTGCCTTATGTTAATAATCAGCATTATACGCAGTGTTAACAGCATTATATGAAGTGACCACAGCATTATATGCAGTGCTCACAGCATTATATGCAGTGTTCACAACATTATATGAAGTGCTCACAACATTATATTAAGTGCTCACAACATTATATTAAGTGCTCACAACATTATATTAAGTGTTCACAACATCATACGTTTTTTGTTGTATGATGAGATTGATGTATGATGAGATTTATGAATGATGAGATCATTCGGTAAACTTCGTTTTTTAGCGGAAATTACCGAATCCATAATTGGTAAATTACGGTAAATTAATGCCCAGCAAACAAATTTAAACAGTTATTATCATACATGTATGTGATCATTAAGGCAGTATACAATATTTAAAACGGATTGAAATAAGTAAATTAAGAAGTATGATCAATTTAACCCAAGTTTATTCCACACCAGGGCATTTTAAACTTATTTTGAGGATTAGTTTCACCATATTTACAACTTAATATGTATATATATTTACTAGAACACATCCGTGATATCGCGGGTGTGTGACTGAATTAAAGAATATAACTATGCGTAAGCCTTATTTTAGTATTGGTATTGTCATCTGATAAAGTCATGCCGATTATAAGATGAAGTTTTCTCTGCTTTTAACATCTTTCTGTTTGAACCCGTCGACCTGGAACTTGTCAATTTAATATTGGTATTATTGATTTTGTTTGGAAAACAAAAGTCTCTGGAAAGGAGTATTTTTTAATCAACAGTTTTGTCCTTTATGAGTTATGAATAAAATTGAATCTTTGATTCACTGTTTTACGTCTAACAAATTGAAAACTGTACATGCTGTACCTATACGCCTTATTTTAAGTCCAGATTTTTATTATTCGTATTGTCATCTTAGAAAGTCATACTGATTAAAGTACTACAATCGGGAACAATGTGACAATGATTGAATTAAGTAGTTTCAACCCTGTGATTATGATCCGTGTATATAGCAAAATCTTAAATACAGTGTTTCGTGGTACTCCTGTCAGATGCGGAACGTACAGATAATGTAATAGTTAACAGGTGAATATATTATTGGTATCGATTCGACCCGGAACTTCTTAATTATTGGCAATATTAATTATGTGGAAAACAAAAGGGTCTGGAGTGATGTTATTTTTCATCAACAGCATGGTACTATATTAGTTATATACTCTCAGATCAGTACTTATAGTGTCTTTTTATTGTTGGGATATACAAGTACCCGCCCACATGCACGTTCACTCTATTTTCTTGTTAGATCATATGTATTTATATTTGTAGACCCTTTGTACCCATCTAATGAGTTAATATAAAAAAGAAGATGTGGTATGATTGTCAATGAGAAAACTATCCACAAAATACCAAAATGACACAAACATTAACAACTATAGGCCACTGTACGGTCTTCAACAATGAGCAAAGCCCATACCGCATAGTCAGCTATAAAAGGCCCCGATACGACCATGTAAAACAATTCAAACGAGAAAACTAACAAGCCTTTTACGACTGATTTTCATAGTTCGTTCTTATGTTGTTCTGTTACGCCACTGTCCCAGGTTAGAGGGAGGATACCAACATCCCGCTAACATGTTAAAGCCCGCCACATTTTGCATATATGTGGCCGTCCCAAGTCAGGAGGAGCCTTTATTTCAGTGGTTGTCGTTTGTTAATTAATGTGTTATATACATGTTAGTTTTTCGATCGTTTGTTTGTACATAAATTAGGAATATTTTTCGTTTATCGTTTCGGGGCCTTCTATAGCTGACTATCGGGTATGGGCTTTCCTCATTGTTGAAGGTCGTACTGTGGCCGTTTAGCTGTTTAAAATTTCTGTGATGTCATTTTGTCTCTTGTGGAAAGTTGTTTCATTGGCAAGCATACCACTTTTATATATATACATGTATGTACCGTGCAAACTGACGAACAAACGTAGTAAATGTTTTATTTATCCTCACAAACTCAATTTTCATAAGAGATGATAACTTTAAATGAAAATGTTAAACAGGGTCTTGAAAGGGTAAATTTTTCTATGAAAGTTTAAATTTCTATATAAGACTGCTGATCATATTTAAAAGACAATCTTAGTACTTGCCGTGCTAAAAAGCTTGTAAAAAAAATGGAATAATTGATGTAAAGTTATGTTTAACACCTACAGTGAAATGCTTTAAACTGCATTTTCCATATCTGTTAGATACTTATTCATGTAAAAATGCCAAATTCTGAAAATCGATACCAAAAATGACTCTATCATGACATATATAAGCTAGCGTAATATGGCACCTATGTGTTATAGAAAGCTGACTGTTTTATTTAAAAGGTAATTAAGCTTTTTAAAACTGAGTACGGACTATAAAGTGGCACCTTGCTAAATTTCTTCTAAATAAACTTACATTTTGCCATTCGTATTTCTTACGACGAACAGAACTACTTCAATCATTCACCTCTCAGTTTCATCTTTTCCTTACTTATTTCAATCAGTTTTAAATATTGTATGCTTCCTTATGATAACATGATTTTAATAACTTTTTAAATATGTTTGCTGGGCATTACCGTAATTTACCAATTATGGATTCGGTAATTTCCGCTATAAAACGAAGTTTACCGAATGATCTCATCATTCATAAATCTCATCATACATCAATCTCATCATACAACAAAAAACGTATAATGTTGTGAACACTGCACATAATGCTGTGAGCACTGCATATAATGCTGTGATCACTTCATATAATGTTGTGAGCACTACATATAATGCTGTGATCACTTCATATAATGCTGTGAACACTGCGTATAATGCTGATTATTAACATAAGGCAGTCGTGGCGTTCCATAAGGAATGGTAACAATACAAGTTATTTCTTGTGTGACTGTTAATACAGGAAAACGCAAAATAGGATGTTTGGGGGAAAAGGGGAGGGGGGGGGGGTTGGCAAAAAAACTTATGTCCTCAATAACCTACGATTCCACAGTCACGTTCCACTCAGACAAATGTTGTTTTAAATTTGACCCCTCTTCAAAATCCTTGAATTTCATCTACACCCAGGTATTCCATGTATTTTTGACTGCAGCTAATTTTATAAAAGAATGATAATCAAACTGACAACAAATGAAATGCATAATTTTTGTCAAAATAAGTGCCAAAAAAGCTCAAAAAGTGTCCCACCTCCACTGGCACCTTGCCTCTTTCAATTTTTTGCTGAAGCACTTATTTGAGTATCATTAAAAAGCCAATATGATATTAACTGCCAATGTATGCAATTGTCAATGTCTTTCATTGTCTGATTTAATGTAGGGGATATCATTGATATTCAGGGGAGGACCAAGTTTAGGAAGGTTTTTGGTGGATTGACTTCATAATCATGAGTGTTGTTTTTTTAGCATGCTTTTTCCACAGAAAATGTATTTTCACTTTGGCACACAACTGATTTCAACTTTTTCTTGAATTTTGTGTGGCAGAGTAATTTCATGGCCTGTTCATTCTGTCTTTAACAAGGATTTTTTTCAGCACTAACCAGACCAAGGTATTTTCAAAATTCCCACCCCCCAGGAAATAACATGATCCCCCTCTTTAATAAATCTGTTTCGCAACCATTAAACCAATAATTATGTCTTTTGACAGGTGAGAATGTGCACTGCATTAGACTGTAAAGAACAAGCGTATGACTTCAATGGGAAGAGGTGCTGCAATAAATGTCCACCTGGACAAGGATTAAGTCAGGATTGCTCTCATGGTAATGATACACAGTGTGGATCTTGTATACAAGGACAAACATTTTCACCAGAATTCTGGCATACAGAAAAGTGTCAAAATTGTTCTGAATGCAAAAAAGATTCTCATGTCAAAACTCCATGCACAGTTATAGAAGATACCATTTGTGAATGTTATGTTGACTTTTACTTCCATACTGCAGCTAAAGAATGTTCATTGTGTAATTTTTGTCCAATCGGATATGGTGCCATCATTCCCTGCAATAGATTACAGAATTCTATTTGTCTCAAATGTCCTATGGGACCTACTCTGATGTTAAAAGTGCAACATTGCCATGTAAACGCTGTACCAAATGTTCATCAGGCCAGGCAGAATTCAAACCTTGTGGAGACACAGAAAATACTATCTGTTATGGACACCCAAAAGGTATTTGGTCCAAGGACACAGTTATCGTCCTTTGGTTTTCGTTGTCTACGAATAGTCCCTAGTGTAAACAGTGTATAACTTGCATGTTTTATTTAATACACTTTCCCAATTTATTTCTTTATATTAAATGCATGAAATATTAAGTAGGGGGATGTAATTACATGTCAAAAAAAATTGGGTGCTGAAACTTTATGTTAAGTAGTGAATTGGTCCAGTTCTAAAAGGTCAAATTTTATCACGTCTGAAGCTGTCAAACTGAATTTTACACCCCCTTAACACAGAATTGTCAATATTTTGAGTTAGAGCTGGTAGAAGTTTCTATAATTTTGATATTATTTGTCTCACTGGTAGTACACTTCACTGTAAAAATATTTTTGAGAAAGAGCAGGTGCGATTTTTTTAATTTGAATTTATTGTCTAAAAGAAATGCACTACGGAATAACTGTGTTCTTGGGCCATTTATATTATGTTGTCATATAAATTTAATAAGCAGTTTTTCATTCTTATTTAAAAAAAAAAAATTTCACTCTTGAAAACATAAGTGGCCCTGCCCTCCCTATGGAAAGAAATTTGTTATATATGGAAATCATAGATTCTGATCCAGGATTTTGCAAAATATGGGGGCTTGCACTGTGTAAACACCCCCCCCTTTTTTTTTTTAAATAAAATAATCAACATGTCAGGGAAAGGATAAATCCTCTTAGAATAGGAGAATCAAATTTGTTTTTTTTTTATAAAAGAAAGTTAAAAAAGTCCAGCTGAGTTACATCTTTAATTTCAAATTTTGAAATGATCAGAATGTTTGTATATATATGTACATTGAAGATAACTTATGTTTGCTCATTATGGCAGATTTTTCTAGATCAATCTAATATATAAGTCAATGATTATTTTGCATTTGAAGCACTAAATTAATAATAAACAAGGTAATATTAAAGGTTTCCTTAGTAATTTAGGTATAAAAAAGACATCTTGAATTCTTTGTTTTATTCAACATGATTTTTTTTACATCAGAGTTCAAAGAATGTTGTGATCTCTTTAATATATCTATACTGATATCCACAAAGCTGAGCCTCTTGTTGATATTAACTGGTTTGTACTTGAATACACAAGTGGTATACTTGAGCTGCTTCATTGAAGTTAATTAATACATCAAATTGATCACACAATTAACTGCAAAAAATATTGATATCTTTTGAAAACTATATGAAAGGCTTTATTTCACACCACAGTTTTAATAGCATTACAAGTTGGAAACATTCATCCCTTAATTCTTTTGAAGTCCATATAGATCTATATATACACACATATATAATGAACTAAACAAGCATATATATATATCCAGTTTGAATTAAATTAAACAACAGAAATAAAATGACTCTTTATAAAATAAACGTTTGTTCTGACTATGTTTCCAGATCTGCCTCAATGCAGACATGGTCAAGACATGGTCTTATGTCAAAGTTATGAAATTGATTATGGTGAGGGCCATATAACCTATTGATCTTGGGCTCAAAAAGTATATATTAAAAAAATCATCTTCACTTTTAACACCTTATGTCATTAAATGTTCAAAGTAAATCAAAGATGCTTATCAGATAAATGTTTTGTAGAGCTCTTTTAAACGTATACTTAGTATACTTGTGACCAAAACATATATAAATTTGTCAAATCATCTCATATTTGGTAAACTTAACATTATTAGAGTTGCAACCTAAAAGCATAAATGTACATGTCTGAATGAAAGAGATTTGCTAAAGCAAAATATCTTAGTTTTAAAAGATTAATTTGACCTTCTTTCATTTTTCCATTCTTTCCTCCGATTCCTGAGCCTCCCAGGTAGGAAGTACCATAGATATACTAAATCTATACACACTGAAATATAGTTCCTAATAATTTGTATGTTTGTGTCTGTGAACAATTTAGGAGCAGTTCATTGAAGTATGAATGTCTTTACTTTGTCTGAAAAAAACATAGAACTTACAAAGATCCATTATACCAAATATATAGTTATCATATTTCTCATAGTAAGAGTGAGACATTTATATGACAATAAAAAAACTATTCTTTTTAGCAGAATTTTGCTGAACAATGAAAATGTGGTCGAGGACAATGGACATATATAACAGACATAAACATCCTAACACAAGGCATTATGCCCTTTGAAATATAAAGCTTTTTACAATCAGTTTACTTTGTTTCCTGATCGTAATATCAATGTCTAACGTTATTTGACTCTCTAGAGCTATGGTGGCTTTCCTTGCATTGGCCAGACAAAACATTGTGAATCAAGCACTATTACAAACCTACATTGAAAGCTAAACCTGTCATTCTTTACCAGATGATCATTCAGAAATGCTACTTTCTACTTGAGTTCAGATTTTCAGTGAATTTATCATATATCACCTCAGATGGTCCAGTTACACAAGCTCAACTAGCTTTTACCATGGTATACTACTATACTATGGTCCAGTTACACAAGCTCAACTAGCTTTTACCAGGGTATACTACTATACTAAGGTCCAGTTACACAAGCTCAACTAGCTTTTACGATGGTATACTACTATACTATGGTCCAGTTACACAAGCTCAACTAGCTTTTACCAGGGTATACTACTATACTAAGGTCCAGTTACACAAGCTCAACTAGCTTTTACCATGGTATACTACTATACTATGGTCCAGTTACACAAGCTCAACTAGCTTTTACCAGGGTATACTACTATACTAAGGTCCAGTTACACAAGCTCAACTAGCTTTTACCATGGTATACTACTATACTATGGTCCAGTTACACAAGCTCAACTAGCTTTTACCAGGGTATACTACTATACTAAGGTCCAGTTACACAAGCTCAACTAGCTTTTACCATGGTATACTACTATACTATGGTCCAGTTACACAAGCTCAACTAGCTTTTACCAGGGTATACTACTATACTATGGTCCAGTTACACAAGCTCAACTAGCTTTTACCATGGTATACTACTATACTATGGTCCAGTTACACAAGCTCAACTAGCTTTTACCAGGGTATACTACTATACTATGGTCCAGTTACACAAGCTCAACTAGCTTTTACCAGGGTATACTACTATACTATGGTCCAGTTACACAAGCTCAACTAGCTTTTACCAGGGTATACTACTATACTAAGGTCCAGTTACACAAGCTCAACTAGCTTTTACCAGGGTATACTACTATACTATGGTCCAGTTACACAAGCTCAACTAGCTTTTACCAGGGTATACTACTATACTATGGTCCAGTTACACAAGCTCAACTAGCTTTTACCAGGGTATACTACTATACTATGGTCCAGTTACACAAGCTCAACTAGCTTTTACCAGGGTATACTACTATACTATGGTCCAGTTACACAAGCTCAACTAGCTTTTACCAGGGTATACTACTATACTATGGTCCAGTTACACAAGCTCAACTAGCTTTTACCAGGGTATACTACTATACTATGGTCCAGTTACACAAGCTCAACTAGCTTTTACCAGGGTATACTACTATACTATGGTCCAGTTACACAAGCTCAACTAGCTTTTACCAGGGTATACTACTATACTATGGTCCAGTTACACAAGCTCAACTAGCTTTTACCATGGTATACTACTATACTATGGTCCAGTTACACAAGCTCAACTAGCTTTTACCATGGTATACTACTATACTATGGTCCAGTTACACAAGCTCAACTAGCTTTTACCATGGTATACTACTATACTATGGTCCAGTAACACAAGCTCAACTAGCTTTTACCAGGGTATACTACTATACTATGGTCCAGTAACACAAGCTCAACTAGCTTTTACCAGGGTATACTACTATACTATGGTCCAGTTACACAAGCTCAACTAGCTTTTACCAGGGTATACTACTATACTATGGTCCAGTTACACAAGCTCAACTAGCTTTTACCAGGGTATACTACTATACTAAGGTCCAGTTACACAAGCTCAACTAGCTTTTACCAGGGTATACTACTATACTAAGGTCCAGTTACACAAGCTCAACTAGCTTTTACCAGGGTATACTACTATACTATGGTCCAGTTACACAAGCTCAACTAGCTTTTACCAGGGTATACTACTATACTAAGGTCCAGTTACACAAGCTCAACTAGCTTTTACCAGGGTATACTACTATACTAAGGTCCAGTTACACAAGCTCAACTAGCTTTTACCAGGGTATACTACTATACTATGGTCCAGTTACACAAGCTCAACTAGCTTTTACCAGGGTATACTACTATACTATGGTCCAGTTACACAAGCTCAACTAGCTTTTACCAGGGTATACTACTATACTAAGGTCCAGTTACACAAGCTCAACTAGCTTTTACCAGGGTATACTACTATACTATGGTCCAGTTACACAAGCTCAACTAGCTTTTACCAGGGTATACTACTATACTATGGTCCAGTTACACAAGCTCAACTAGCTTTTACCAGGGTATACTACTATACTAAGGTCCAGTTACACAAGCTCAACTAGCTTTTACCAGGGTATACTACTATACTAAGGTCCAGTTACACAAGCTCAACTAGCTTTTACCAGGGTATACTACTATACTAAGGTCCAGTTACACAAGCTCAACTAGCTTTTACCAGGGTATACTACTATACTATGGTCCAGTTACACAAGCTCAACTAGCTTTTACCAGGGTATACTACTATACTATGGTCCAGTTACACAAGCTCAACTAGCTTTTACCAGGGTATATAAGGTCCAGTTACACAAGCTCAACTAGCTTTTACCAGGGTATACTACTATACTATGGTCCAGTTACACAAGCTCAACTAGCTTTTACCAGGGTATACTACTATACTATGGTCCAGTTACACAAGCTCAACTAGCTTTTACCAGGGTATACTACTATACTATGGTCCAGTTACACAAGCTCAACTAGCTTTTACCAGGGTATACTACTATACTAAGGTCCAGTTACACAAGCTCAACTAGCTTTTACCAGGGTATACTACTATACTAAGGTCCAGTTACACAAGCTCAACTAGCTTTTACCAGGGTATACTACTATACTAAGGTCCAGTTACACAAGCTCAACTAGCTTTTACCATGGTATACTACTATACTAAGGTCCAGTTACACCAGCTCAACTAGCTTTTACCATGGTATACTACTATACTAAGGTCCAGTTACACAAGCTCAACTAGCTTTTACCAGGGTATACTACTATACTATGGTCCAGTTACACAAGCTCAACTAGCTTTTACCATGGCATACTACTATACTAAGGTCCAGTTACACAAGCTCAACTAGCTTTTACCAGGGTATACTACTATACTAAGGTCCAGTTACACAAGCTCAACTAGCTTTTACCATGGTATACTACTATACTAAGGTCCAGTTACACAAGCTCAACTAGCTTTTACCAGGGTATACTACTATACTAAGGTCCAGTTACACAAGCTCAACTAGCTTTTACCATGGTATACTACTATACTATGGTCCAGTTACACAAGCTCAACTAGCTTTTACCAGGGTATACTACTATACTAAGGTCCAGTTACACAAGCTCAACTAGCTTTTACCAGGGTATACTACTATACTATGGTCCAGTTACACAAGCTCAACTAGCTTTTACCATGGTATACTACTATACTATTGATTCACTGTATGCTACTTCTGGTACATATTTTATTCTTGATTGGGAATTTTCCAGAACTTGAATAGAAATAGTTACATTTGTTAACTGAAGTGGCGTTGTTTAAATATCTTTTTATGTTTTATCAATTTATACTAAAAAAAGATGAGTTCTTTGACACGTTATAAAAAATATATAAAGTTACTTCAAAAAGATTACATTAAAGTTAATTGCAACAAATTTCCAATTACATCAAAAGTCTTTTTCTTTTCAAATTTGTTTGCCTGAAATAATTGAGAACATAAAATATAAAGCTATATCCTTTTTCAGTATAAATTAAAGGGAATAATTTGAATAAAGATTGCAACAGAAATGAAATAATGGTTTAAATTATACATAAATGCTGAAAAAAAAGAAACCTGGAGTTCTATGATGGTTCATGCATGTCAGTAAATTACAGAAAAAAAATCATTTTTTAAAGAGTTTCTCATTTTCAAACTATGCATAAGGTAAAATAATTTACTATTTTAGGTATTTGTTTTTAGATTTTCCAATATGCCTTGAGATTAAAGAATTTAATGATTTATTTTTTACAAAGAAACATAAAAGCAATAAAATCTAAACAGTAAATGGCAACAAACAATGTGGAGTCTGCAACATTTTTGTTAGGGGAAAAATGCTGCAAAAGCATGTCACAGTAATCCATTATTCTGTCATAGAAAACAGTGTCAAAATTGAGGTTAAGTCTGTGGTTAAAGTTTTTGTCTTGCCTCCAACAAAAGTTGCTGTAAGTCTAAAAAAACATTGTAGTATGTTAAGACTATAGTTTAACAATCCAGTGATCGCTTTATTTTTTTATTTGTTTTTCATCATTGATTATGATAGCAATAGGTCAGCTGTTTTTGTTGTATTGAATAATTGTAAGGGTTAAATCTTTATCTAGTCAGTATCATCTGACCTTGACCTCATTTTCATGGTTCATTGATCAATGTTAAGTTTTTTTTTGTTTTGGTCTGTCTTTCAATTACCATTGGCAATAAACAGTGAGATGTATCTAAAACCTTTGTCTTGACTATGTTGGACAGGATTTATCTGACCTAACCTCATTGGCAATAAACAGTGAGATGTATCTAAAACCTTTGTCTTGACTATGTTGGACAGGATTTATCTGACCTAACCTCATTGGCAATAAACAGTGAGATGTATCTAAAACCTTTGTCTTGACTATGTTGGACAGGATTTATCTGACCTAACCTCATTGGCATGGATCTTTTTTTTTTAAATCAATGGTTAGTAAAGTAGGTGAGACATTTCAGGTGTGCACTCTTGTTTCAGACAATAATAACTTTGTAAAATCTTATTAATCAGCAGGACTTCATAGCTTTCTGTAGTACAATTGCAGTTTGGGGTTTGATATTTAAAACACCAGTAACTTATAAACTTTCATATAATTTCATAAAGCTTTGAAGGTAAAATCTTTTTATGATAAAGAGATAATTTAAACATGAACATTTTGAAAAATGTTTTTCTTTTCTTCATTTTCTGAATGTTACAGATAAATATGCCTGTTTTGATTGCAGTTAACTTTAAGGTACTTGGAATTTTATTAAACTAAAAAAATAACTTTGGCAAATTAAAAGGTTTTTTTTAGTTTAAGATGCAGCATTAGTAAAATTAAGAATTCTTTATAATTTACTTAGTTTTTACAAATGTACAGATTTAGTATTTGGTTGTCACCCTGGATTATTGGGGTTCATTTTATAACAGTTATTCCAGTTGCTAACTTGTATCATTAGGATAGATGTTAGTAAACAAACATTTCCTTTGTTTTGGGAGTTTGTAATAGTTAAGGCAGATTTTGATAGTCTTTTTTAACACTTTTACTTTCATACTTGAAATATATTCCTCTTCCTTGACAGAAATGTTTTAGAGTATTTTTCATATTGGTTATTCTTGTTTACGTGTATTTTTCATAGTGGCTACAACATTTTTTTTCCAATAATCTGAAGACGTTGATATCAAGATGAATGAAAAAATGGCTGATTTTTTAAGTGTCTGTTCTAGGTTTGCATCAACCAAATTTTATCAAACTACTACACACTAATAGTTACCACAAAACTCAAATCAAGTAGGAATTTCAGTTGTGTCACTTCATCTTCTCTTTAGTAATATCCTTTTATAACTTTATATGATATGCAAGCCTAATAATGCATCTTCTGTTACCCATGAACACATTCCCCATTTATTTACAAATGTAACAGTATTAAGTATAATTTGGCTTAAAAGTTTTTATCCTTTATAATAATTAAGACATGTTTAGTTCATGCAAGAACCCTGTGATGAAGATTATCAATTTTGTTGTTGCCTAAATTTGATAAAAATGATAATTTACAAAAATCATAGTATTGACACAATTCAATTTTTGATTTCTTTTCTTCATGTAATTCTACCTTTTGTGACTTAGACTCAAAGACATACATCTTTTTCTACAGTGATCTGCTTAGAAAGGTTGAGGTATATGTGGTGCAATATTACTTCTCTCTTATGAATCACATGCATGTCAAAAACTTGTGGAAGTACTTAATAAATTGCATGCATATATTGGTGATTTTGAATCTGTTCAAAGTTTTGATTTTTCTACCCTATATACCACTTTGCTTCATATTCTTATTAAGAAAAAATTCACATCCCTAATTAACTGGGCATTTAAAAAGTCGGAATGTGAGTACATATGTTCAAACTCTTTTAGATAATTTTTTAGTAGCAATAAACAAAAGAACTATGTCAATTGGACATGCTTTGATACTATTTATGCACTTGAATTTTTACTTGATAACATTTTTGTTCGCTTTTGAGATTCTGTATATCGTCAAGTTATTGGAATTCCAATGGGGACTAACTGTGCACAACTTATTGCGGACCTGTTTTTGTATTGTTTTGAGTTACAATTTATGGCTTAAAAAAAAAAACCATCAAAACAACATTTGATACAAAAATTTTACAATACTTTTAGATATTTGGATGATATATTGGCTCTCAATAATGACGACTTCAGTATGTATACTAAAGAAATTTATCCTGTAGAACTTACTTTGAATAAATCTAATGATAATAATGATCACTGCCCTTTCCTCGATCTTGATATCTATATCATAAACGGGAAGCTTAATACAAAAATTTATGATAAGAGAGATGATTTTTCATTCCCTATTGTTAATTATCCATTTTTAGATGGTGAAGTTCCCTTGTCACCATCTTATGGTGTTTATATATCTCAACTTGTACGATTCGCTCGTGTATGTAACAACGTATTAGATTTTAACGAGAGAAATTGATGTATTACTGAAAAATTATTACACCAGGGTTTTGGATATCACAAACCGGTCAAAACATTTACTAAATTTTATCACGGGTTTAAGGAAATAATTCGGGAATATAACTCAACATGCAGACTTCTAATACGTTCAGGTATTTCACATCCATTTTTTTTATGGAAATATTCTTTATAAAGCACAAAAATGTCAGTATTCTCCTCAGAAACTAACAAAACCTTTAAATAGACTTATTAGAAGGGGATATAGTTACGATACTGTTGTCAGGTCATTAAAGATTGCATATTTTGGCTTTAATATTGATTCATTGATAGGGTCTTTGCATCCGAACTAAACACATTTATTTCTAAAAAACAGTTGTTGGCATTACACGGGATATGTTCTTCTCATATATTTTATGATAGTATGATACTAAACCCCTAATGGGAGGGATTGTGCCTGATATTCATATGATGGAGACATAATCTTTCAATCAGTTTTATTGAGGTCTGGAGCTGGCATGTCAGTTAACTGCTAGTAGTCTGTTGTTATATATGTATTATTGTCATTTTATTTATTTTCTTTTGTTACATCTTTTGACATCGGACTCGGACTTCTCTTGAACTGAATTTTAATGTGCGTATTGTTATTCTTTTACTTTTCTACATTGGCTAGAGGTATAGAGGGAGGGTTGAGATCTCATAAACATGTTTAACCCCGCAGCAATTTTGCGCCTGTCCCAAGTCAGGAGCCTCTGGCCTTTGTTAGTCTTGTATGATTTTAAATTTTAGTTTCTTGTGTATAATTCAGAGTTTAGTATGATGTCCATTATCACTGTACTATTATGCATATTTAAAGGGGCCAGCTGAAGGACACCTACGGGTGTGAGAATTCTCGCTACATTGAAGACCCATTGGTTGCCCTCTGCTGTTGTCTGCTCTATGGTCGGGTGGTTGTCGCTTTGACATATTCACCATTTCCTTTCTCAATTTTAGAATTAAAGGTTCATGTACAAATTCTGTGAATGATATTGGCTTATGATATATCCTGTATATATTCTCTGTCAAGTTAGTTTATAATTGCCTGGAATGCCTCTTTTGCAAAAGATTACATTACCAAAACTATATTCATCAAAAAGCAGATGTTTCGGGGAAAAAACAAATCAGAAAATGAACAAGCCTATCTAAAAGAGATGATTAAATTAATCTGATGCAGTAACCACATCAGCCTGTATTTGATGGTAGTATTTTATGCAACGAGTATTCCAATGAAATCAAATAAAACTAGTGTATCATGTTTACATAAAGAAGATATCACCAGTTTTTAAAGTCAGGCAATCTATACCAGGATGAATCTAACATGACATACGAACATTAGAATTGATCATACCAAATTTTCTCATTCATTTTTATCTTTATTTCATATTAGCCTTTGATGTCATTTAACTAGTATTTTATTTCATTTTTCATACAATTTTTGTGTGCACTGAAGAAGAGAATATTTCTGCTTTAATTACTAAAAATTCAATTGAAAGTCTATTAGTGTAACACATTTGACTTTCCACCTGATGAGTTGTATTCAAATCATCAAATATATTACTTTACTTTTAAATTTTAATTTTCACCAGAAGAAGGGTGACTTTTATAGATTTTTACCATCATTTTCATGGTTAAATGTTTATTTCATGGCAGGTGAAATGCTATTCTAAAGTTTATATATAAGATGATTGGTGGAATTTTCTAGTTTTGTAAATGATTATAAAAGATGTTTGTACTTGATTAGAAAATAATTGAACATAGCACAGAATAATGTACCAACTACTAATAACCAAAAGGTAATAGACAAAAGAAAAGAGAGGAATAATTCTTTTATAAGAGAGATGATTTTTCATTCCCTATTGTTAATTATCCATTTTTAGATGATATCTAAAAAGGTTCAATTATCCTTTCAGTGGAATTTTCCATATTTACAGTTATTTATATTTAGCTAATGTACATGTTACAGTAATCTTTCTTTACATGTTACGGTAAACTTTTCGACATTATACGTTAATAGTTTTGACTAGATGTTACTGTAACATGTACATTAGCTAAATATAAATAACTGTAACCATGGAAAATCCCACTGAAAGGATAATTGAACCTTTTTAGATATCAACAAGATACATATTTATCCACTGGATAACTTTGATCCGCCGGTTCACTCTGAACCGTCGGTTAAATCTCAAATGCTGGTAAACTCAAACGACGGTTAAATCTGAACCGCCAGTTAAATCTTAACTGCTGGTTAATTCAACCACCGGTTAACTCAACCGCTGGTTTAATCAACCGCCGGTTACCATATCTATATCAATAGGGTGCAAACATTAATCCTTCATTCTGCCTCTGATGAAGGTCCTTTTTGGAACGAAACCGGTCAGGCTATAAAACATCACCAGGCGCTGTTAATTATGTGTATTGGTATATATACTATATTCTGATGCTTTTACATTTTTCTCACTGATACACATAGTTAATATGGCTTCTACTAACGAAAGCTCCATTTGGAGCTCATGTGTTTAGAGACTATTTATGTCAGTACACCTTTCCTATATTGACTACACGCAATAAACATTATCTTTCAAAAAGATAATTATTTAGTATACAAGTTACAAAGGGAGAGCCTGCAGAACAACGAACTTGTAAATTGTAAACTATAAACAAAAAGAATCAAATATGACAGACAGCAACCAATGTCAACCTCTATATTATAGGCTCCTCACTTGTGACTATTTAACAGTCATGAGTTGGAATATTCCTGGACTCAACTGGTCACTAAGCAAGAAAAAAAACCAAACTAACATACACACAAAAGACACAAGGGCACAAAGTGCCAATAAGAAAGTACTTTTTACCTAGAAATCTTAGTAATTCTGATAGAACGATTGTTTTTTATACATTTAGAGCATATCACATAGATTTTTCAAACAATATTTGTTTATTTTAGAAAATTATACATTATACAACCAACAACGGCCAAGGATAAGAAAGATTTTGATGTGATACCTGTTTACTGTGCTGTGCTTGGTGCTGTTGTACTGGGACTACTGGTGTATGTCATATTTAAACAGTATACAAGACTGAAAAATAGAAAGATTCATAAAGGCCATGAACCCCATGAAGAAGTGGAATATTCCAAAGCTTCAGGATGTGATAGTGGAGTTTATGTGGAAAATGAATTTTGTAAACAATGTAAGTCAAAGTTATATCAAAACACTTCAATATAAGATAAAGTGTCCTCAAAACACTTCAATATAAGTTATAATATCCTCAAAACACTTCAATGTAAGGTATATTGTCCTCATAACACTTCAATATAAGGTATATTGTCCTTGAAACACTTCAATGTAAGGTAAAGTGTCCTTGAAACACTTCATTGAATTATTCTTTATTTTCTATCCACTATCATATAGACTTTTTAACATTTAGCGATTGAGAACAAAATTGCATCGAATAATGCCTGAATTGTGATTCAATGTCTCTTGCTACAAAGTTTGCTGAAGGAATATGCTAATTACTCCATCTTCTATTTACAATATAATCTTATAAAGGTTGAGTCTAAGCATCCAATATATACACTTTGTTTACACTACATTTATAATTGACTAGAACACACCCGCGAAATCGCGGGCATTCAAAGCGTAGTTTAAAGTATGTAAAGTGTTGTTGGAAGAATTTTGTAAAATATGGAATGACTGCAGAATTTCAGCAAAAGTATCTTTTTTTCTTTTTTTTTTTATCCCTGCTCCTTAATTTCCAATATTCCCATTTTTAGCTCACCTGTCCCGAAGGGACAAGTGAGCTTATGCCATCACTTGGCGTCCATCGTCGTCTGTCGTCTGTCGTCGTCGTCTGTCGTCGTAAACTATTTCAAGAATCTTCTCCTCTGAAACTACTGGGCCAAATACTTTCAAACTTTAACTGAATGTTCCTTAGGGTATCTTATTTATAAATTGTATCCGAAGTTTTGATCTATCAACAAACATGGTCGCCATTGCTAAAAATAGAACATAGGGGTCAAATGCAGTTTTTGGCTTATTACTCAAAAACCAAAGCATTTAGAGCAAATCTGACAATGGGTAATATCGTTTATCAGGTCAAGATCTATCTGCCCTGAAATTTTCAGATGAATCAGACAATCCGTTGTTGGGTTGCTGCCCCTGAATTGGTAATTTTAAGGAAATTTTGCTGTTTTTGGTTATTATCTTGAATATTATTATAGATAGAGATAAACTGTAAACAGGAATAATGTTCAGCAAAGTAAGATTTACAAATAAGTCAACATGACGGAAATGGTCAGTTGACCCCTTTAGGAGTTATTGCCCTTTATAGTCAATTTTTAACCATTTTTCGTAAATCTTAGTAATCTTTTACAAAAATCTTCTCCTCTGAAACTACTGGGCAAAATACTTCCAAACTTTAATTGAATGTCCCTTAGGGTATCTAGTTTGTAAATTGTATCCGAAGTTATGATCTATCAACAAACATGGTCGCCATTGCTAAAAATAGAACATAGGGGTCAAATGCAGTTTTTGGCTTATAACTCAAAAACCAAAGCATCTAGAGCAAATCTGACATGGGATAATATTGTTTATCAGGTCAAGATCTATCTGCCCTGAAATTTTCAGATGAATCAGACAACCTGTTGTTGGGTTACTGCCCCTGAATTGGTAATTTTAAAGAAATTTTGCTGTTTTTGGTTATATCTTGAATATTATTATACGACCGCAAATTTTGAAAAAATTTTCGTCGTATATTGCTATCACGTTGGCGTCGTCGTCTGCGTCGTCGTCGTCGTCGTCGTCGTCGTCCGAATACTTTTAGTTTTCGCACTCTAACTTTAGTAAAAGTGAATAGAAATCTATGAAATTTAAACACAAGGTTTATGACCATAAAAGGAAGGCTGGTATTGATTTTGGGAGTTTTGGTCCCAACATTTTAGGAATCAGGGGCCAAAAAGGGCCCAAATAAGCATTTTCTTGGTTTTCGCACTATAACTTTAGTTTAAGTTAATAGAAATCTATGAAATTTTGACACAAGGTTTATGACCACAAAAGAAAGGTTGGGATTGATTTTGGGAGTTTTGGTTTCAACAGTTTAGGAATTAGGGGCCAAAAAAGGGCCCAAATAAGCATTATTCTTGGTTTTCGCACAATAACTTTAGTTTAAGTAAATAGAAATCTATGAAATTTAAACACAAGGTTTATGACTATAAAAGGAAGGTTGGTATTGATTTTTGGAGTTTTGGTCCCAACAGTTAAGGAAAAAGGGGCCCAAAGGGTCCAAAATTAAACTTTGTTTGATTTCATCAAAATTTAATAATTGGGGTTCTTTAATATGCCGAATCTAACTGTGTATGTAGATTCTTAATTTTTGGTCCCGTTTTCAAATTGGTCTATATTAAGGTCCAAAGGGTCCAAAATTAATCTTAGTTTGATTTTAACAAAAATTGAAACCTTGGGTTTCTTTGATATGCTGAATCTAAAAATGTACTTAGATTTTTGATTATTGGCCCAGTTTTCAAGTTGGCCCAAATCGAGGTCCAAAATTAAACATTGTTTGATTTCATCAAAAATTGAATAATTGGGGTTCTTTGATATGCCAAATCTAACTGTGTATGTAGATTCTTAATTTTTGGTCCAGTTTTAAAATTGGTCTAAATAAAAGTGCAAAGGGTCCAAAATTAAACTAAGTTTGATTTTAACAAAAATTAAATTCTTGGGCCTCTTTGATATGCTGAATCTAAACATGTACTTAGATTTTTGATTATGGGCCCAGTTTTCAAGTTGGTCCAAATCAGGATCTAAAATTATTATATCAAGTATTGTGCAATAGCAAGTCTTTTCAATTGCACAGTATTGTGCAATGGCAAGAAATATCTAATTTCACAATATTGTGAAATAGCAAATTTTTTTTTAATTAAGAGTTATCTTTCTTTGTCCAGTATAGTAAGCAAGAAATATCTGCAAGAATTTTTTTTAATTGGAGTTATCTTTCTTTGTCCAGAATCAACTTAAATCTTTGTTATATACAATATACAATGTATATTCACTTTTTACTACCAACTGATAAATTTAAATAATCTTTACCATTCAGTGATAACAAGCAGTTTTTTTACATCTTAATATTTTATGATGTATTTAAATGAGTAGTAATTGTTGCAAACTCCATTAGAATATTTTAATTTAAATTAGTTTTGGAATAAGGGAAAGGGGGATGTGAATAAAAAATTGGGTTCAATTTTTCTCATTTGAAATTTCATAAATAAAAAGAAAATTTCTTCAAACATTTTTTTGAGAGGATTAATATTCAACAGCATAGTGAATTGCTCTAATAGAAAACAAAAAATTTAAGTTCATTTGAATACATTCATTCTGTGTCAGAAACCTATGCTGTGTCAACTATTTAATCACAATCCAAATTTAGAGCGAAATACAGCTTGAATGTTGTGTCCATACTTGCCCCAACCGTTCAGGGTTCAACCTCTGCGGTCGTATTAAGCTACGCCCTGCGGAGCATCTGGTTATAGATAGAGATAAACTGTAAACAGGAATAATGTTAATCAAAGTAAGATTTACAAATAATTCAACATGACGGAAATGGTCAGTTGACCCCTTTAGGAGTTATTGCCCTTTATAGTCAATTTTTAACCATTTTTCGTAAATCTTAGTAATCTTTTACAAAAATCTTCTCCTCTGAAACTACTGGGCCAAATACTTCCAAACTTTAACTGAATGTTCCTTAGGGTATCTAGTTTGTAAATTGTATCTGAAGTTATGATCTATCAACAAACATGGTCGCCATTGCTAAAAATAGAATATAGGGGTCAAATGCAGTTTTTGGCTTATAACTCAAAAACCAAAGCATTTAGAGCAAATCTGATGTTGGGTAAAATTGTTTATCAGATCATGATCTATCTGATGATAGATGAATCAGACAACCTATAGATAGAAATAAACTGTAAACAGCAATAATGTTCAGCAAAGTAAGATCTTCAATTAAGTCAATTTGACCAAAATTATCAATTGACCCCTTAAGGAGTTATTGCCCTTTTAAGACTTTTTTCACAATTTGTTCATCATGTTGACTTACTTTAAAAAATCTTCTCCTTTGAAACTGCTGTATCAATTTCAGCCAAACTTAGGCTAAATGAGTTTCAGAGTATCTAGTATAAATTTTATATTTTATTTCCTTGTATGTCAAGAAACATAGCTCCTATGGCTAAAATAGAACATAGGAGAAAATGATTATTTTTTTTGGCTTTTGAAGAAAATAGGACGATCCAAAAAACATTTAAATAAATTGAAAAGCCAAAATAATCATTGATGAGAGATTTAACCAAAAGAATTAAGGTGAGCGATTCAGGCTCTTGAGAGCCTCTTGTTTTGTTTTCTATCAATTTCAATATGAACACACATTAAGTATGTTATGAACATTCAAGTAAGGAGCCTGTAATTCAGTGGTTGTTGTTTGTTTGTGTGTTACATATTTGTTTTTCGTTCATTTTGTTTGTACATAAATAAGGCCGCTATTTTTCTGGTTTGAATTGTTTTACATTGTCAGTTCGAGGCCTTTTAAAGCTGAGTATGCGGTATGGGCTTTGCTCGTTTTTGAAGGTTGTACGGTAACCTATAGTTGTTAATATCTGTGTCATTGGTCTCTAGTGAAGAGTTGTCTCAACATGGCAAGCATACCACATCTTCTTTTTTTTTGTAATCAATGAATTTTGTAAAAGATTTAATGACTGGAGAATTACAGAAAATGTATCAAAAGCTCACATGAATATTTTTAGCGCTTATCTGTATATTATGAACATTCATTACTATATACATATAGTGTATTTACTTTTAATTCTAAGTTTACTAATCGATCCATAGTGGTCATTGATAAAGTATACAGACCCTCTCTATTTAATAAACTCTGTGACTGCCGTGGATAGTAAACTTGAAAATGATAGCAGATAGAATTCTGAAAATACACTTTATTCTTTGTATATGCATGCTCAAAGTATACAGAAAAACACAAACCGGAAGTCTAATCTGACTTAAAATTTCGTCCAATGACAGGACAAAATCCGGATGCCTTTTTTCTTGTTTTTCTCCCAAAATAACTCAATCTGAATAATCATATGAATGGATGACAAATGGCACTATGCACTGTACCTATAGGACACAGAGGCGTGTTGATTAATTTATTGTTGAAAGAAGAGAAGCAACACCCAAAATGAGGTCTTCTCGTTTAATAGTATAGATGTGGTAAAGCCAATCATACAGCATCTTAAAAGGAAATAAAGTGTTTAGAAGAATTAGAAATATAATGTATGGTTTATCCAATTCATCAAGAGTTCTTGTAACCATACATATACATATGAAAGTCCAGCTAACAAAAAACCAAAAAAAAAGTTTCTTGTCTGCTAAATCATGAAGGCTAAAGGTTAACTACTCAGCAGAAAAAAACATTGAAAATATTTGATTGTGTATGGTTTTGATGAACTCACATTTACATAATGCAAATTTGATTGCAATTTTATTGCTAAACAAATATTATCCTTAATTTGCACATATTTGGTAATAAAAAGCTTAGCTTTAAAAAGAATTGTAATATAGAAACAGACCCTTTAATATTTAAATAAATTTGAAATAACCTGTTTTAGAATGAATGAATTGGTTTTAAATAAAATAGTATTTTTACCCAAAAATGTTGTTTAACGCATGGAAATTCTTGTGGTTGGTCCTTAAATGTCTGTCTGGTCTTGTAAGCTCTCACATAGGTACAAATTGCAAAATTTTTACAAAACATATAGAGTGGGGTGCTCATTTTCACCACATCTTTTCATGTTTTCTACAGTTTATGTTCAGGTCTAAATGTTTTTGAAGTATATACTGATATTTCTAATTGATTTATACAAAATTCTCAGAAATTAATTGACATAACTTCAAATGCAAAATATTCTTAAACTTGAAAACGTGTTTGTTTGAATATAATCATCTGAAAAGTTGGATTAAAGGGTGTTTGAAATTTCCTGTTTTTTTGTCAATGGGGGACACATATTCGCCGTTTTTACACATCTATTTAAAACCAAAAAAACGTCCTATTTTCGGTGCAAAATATAGTTAGCATGCATTTTGTGTCCGGGGATACATGGACACGTATGTATGTAACTATATAAACAGATAAACAATCAATGTCTATTATAGTGGTTACAGAAGCCCAGTGTTATATAAAACGTGTGATTTAGACGGACACAGCTGGACACAAGGTTACTACAGAAGCCCAAGTGTTATATAAAACTTGTGATTTAGGCGGACACAGCTGGACACACGGTTACTTCTATATAAAACATAAAAATACTACCGACTACAGGCGGACACAACGCAATTTCTATATAAAACTTTTAAAATATGCTGGCTAGAGGTGGACACAGCTGGACACAGTACTATTCCTATATAAAATCCTTGATATGGGGGGTTACAGGCGGACACAAGTGGACACAACGTTATTTCTATATAAAACTTATTAAATCTGCTGGCTACAGGTGGACACAACTGGACACAGTGCTATTTCAATATAAAACTTCTAGAAATGAGGGGACACAGGCGGACACAAGTGGACACAACGCAATTTCTATATAAAACTTCTAGAAATGAGGGGACACAGGCGGACACAAGTGGACACAACGCAATTTCTATATAAAACTTATAAAATTTGCTGGCTACAGGTGGACACAGCTGGACACAGTACTTTTTCAATATAAAACTTCTAGAAATGAGGGGACACAGGCGGACACAAGTGGACACAACGCAATTTCTATATAAAACTTTTAAAATATGCTGGCTACAGGTGGACACAGCTGGACACAGTACTATTCCTATATAAAATCCTTGATATGGGGGGTTACAGGCGGACACAAGTGGACACAACGTTATTTCTATATAAAACTTATAAAATCTGCTGGCTACAGGTGGACACAACTGGACACAGTGCTATTTCAATATAAAACTTCTAGAAATGAGGGGACACAGGCGGACACAAGTGGACACAACGCAATTTCTATATAAAACTTCTAGAAATGAGGGGACACAGGCGGACACAAGTGGACACAACGCAATTTCTATATAAAACTTGTAAAATTTGCTGGCTACAGGTGGACACAGCTGGACACAGTACTTTTTCAATATAAAACTTCTAGAAATGAGGGGATACAGGCGGACACAAGTGGACACAACGCAATTTCTATATAAAACTTATAAAATATGCTGGCTACAGGTGGACACAGCTGGACACAGTACTATTCCTATATAAAACTTCTTGATATGGGGGGTTACAGGCGGACACTAGTGAACACAACGTTATTTCTATATAAAACTTATAAAATCTTCTGGCTATAGGTGGACACAACTGGACACAGTGCTATTTTAATATAAAACTTCTAGAAATGAGGGGACACAGGCGGACACAAGTGGACACAACGCAATTTCTATATAAAACTTCTAGAAATGAGGGGACACAGGCGGACACAAGTGGACACAACACAATTTCTATATAAAACTTATAAAATTTGCTGGCTACATGTGGACACAGCTGGACACAGTACTTTTTCAATATAAAACTTCTAGAAATGAGGGGATACAGGCGGACACAAGTGGACACAACGCAATTTCTATATAAAACTTATAGAATATGCTGGCTACAGGTGGACACAGCTGGACACAGTGCTATTCCTATATAAAACTTCTTGATATGGGGGGTTACAGGCGGACACAAGTGGACACAACGTTATTTCTATATAAAACTTATAAAATCTGCTGGCTACAGGTGGACACAACTGGACACAGTGCTATTTCAATATAAAACTTCTAGAAATGAGGGGACACAGGCGGACACAAGTGGACACAACGCAATTTCTATATAAAACTTCTAGAAATGAGGGGACACAGGCGGACACAAGTGGACACAACGCAATTTCTATATAAAGCTTATAAAATATGCTGGCTACAGGTGGACACAGCTAGACACAGTACTATTCCTATATAAAACTTCTTGATATGGGGGGTTACAGGCGGACACTAGTGAACACAACGTTATTTCTATATAAAACTTATAAAATCTTCTGGCTATAGGTGGACACAACTGGACACAGTGCTATTTCAATATAAAACTTCTAGAAATGAGGGGATACAGGCGGACACAAGTGGACACAACGCAATTTCTATATAAAACTTATAAAATATGCTGGCTACAGGTGGACACAGCTGGACACAGTACTATTCCTATATAAAACTTCTTGATATGGGGGGTTACAGGCGGACACTAGTGAACACAAGGTTATTTCTATATAAAACTTATAAAATCTTCTGGCTATAGGTGGACACAACTGGACACAGTGCTATTTCAATATAAAACTTCTAGAAATGAGGGGACACAGGCGGACACAAGTGGACACAACGCAATTTCTATATAAAACTTCTAGAAATGAGGGGACACAGGCGGACACAAGTGGACACAACACAATTTCTATATAAAACTTATAAAATTTGCTGGCTACAGGTGGACACAGCTGGACACAGTACTTTTTCAATATAAAACTTCTAGAAATGAGGTGATACAGGCGGACACAAGTGGACACAACGCAATTTCTATATAAAACTTATAGATAAGCTGGCTACAGGTGGACACAGCTGGACACAGTACTATTCCTATATAAAACTTCTTGATATGGGGGGTTACAGGCGGACACAAGTGGACACAACATTATTTCTATATAAAACTTATAAAATCTGCTGGCTACAGGTGGACACAACTGGACACAGTGCTATTTCAATATAAAACTTCTAGAAATGAGGGGACACAGGCGGACACAAGTGGACACAACGCAATGTCTATATAAAACTTCTAGAAATGAGGGGACACAGGCGGACACAAGTGGACACAACGCAATTTCTATATAAAACTTATAAAATTTGCTGGCTACAGGTGGACACAGCTGGACACAGTACTTTTTCAATATAAAACTTCTAGAAATGAGGGGATACATGCGGACACAAGTGGACACAGCGCAATTTCTATATAAAACTTATAAAATGTGCTGGCTACAGGTGGACACAGCTGGACACAGTGCTATTCCTATATTAAACTTCTTGATATGGGGGGTTACAGGCGGACACAAGTGGACACAACGTTATTTCTATATAAAACTTATAAAATCTGCTGGCTACAGGTGGACACAACTGGACACAGTGATATTTCAATATAAAACTTCTAGAAATGAGGCGACACAGGCGGACACAAGTGGACACAACGCAATTTCTATATAAAACTTATAAAATTTGCTGGCTACAGGTGGACACAGCAAGACACAGTACTTTTTCAATATAAAACTTCTAGAAATGAGGGGATACAGGCGGACACAAGTGGACACAACGCAATTTCTATATAAAACTTATAAAATATGCTGGCTACAGGTGGACACAGCTGGACACAGTACTATTCCTATATAAAACTTCTTGATAGGGGGGGTTACAGGCGGACACAAGTGGACACAACGTTATTTCTATATAAAACTTATAAAATCTGCTGGCTACAGGAGGACACAACTGGACACAGTGCTATTTCAATATAAAACTTCTAGAAATGAGGGGACACAGGAGGACACAAGTGGACACAACGCAATTTCTATATAAAACTTCTAGAAATGAGGGGACACAGGCGGACACAAGTGGACACAACGCAATTTCTATATAAAACTTATAAAATATGCTGGCTACAGGTGGACACAGCTGGACACAGTACTTTTTCAAAATAAAACTTCTAGAAATGAAGGGATACAGGCGGACACAAGTGGACCCAACGCAATTTCTATATAAAACTTATAAAATATGCTGGCTACAGGTGGACACAGCTGGACACAGTGCTATTCCTATATAAAACTTCTTGATATGGGGGGTTACAGGCGGACACAAGTGGACACAACGTTATTTCTATATAAAACGTATAAAATCTGCTGGCTACAGGTGGACACAACTGGACACAGTGACATTTCAATATATATATATATATATGTATGTAACAATGTTTTAGATTTTAACGAGAGAAATATATGTATTACTGAAAAATTATTACACCAGGGTTTTCGATATCACAAACTAGTCAAAACATTTACTAAATTTTATCATCGGTATAAAGACATCATTCGTAAATATAGCTCAACATGCAGACTTTTTATACGTTCAGGTATTTCACATCCAATTTTTTATGGAAATATTCTTTATAAAGCACAAAGGTGTCAGTATTCACCTCATAAACTTACAAAACATTTGAATAGACTTATTAAGAAGGGATATAATTACGATACTGTTGTCAAGTCATTAAAGATTGCATATTTTGGCGTTAATATTGAGTCACTGATAAGGTCTTTGCGTCGGAACTAAACACATTTATTCTATAAACAGTTGTTGGCATGACACGGGTTATGTTCTTCTCATATATGTTATGATGGTATGATACTAAACCCCTTACGGGAAGGATTGTGCCTCAGTGATGTTCATATGATGAAATCATAATCTTTCAGTCAGTTTAATTGAAGTCTGGAGCTGGCATGTCAGTTAACTGCTAGTAGTCTGTTGTTATTTATGTATTATTGTCATTTTGTTTATTTTCTTTGGTTACATCTTCTGACATCAGACTGGGACTTCTCTTGAACTGAATTTTAATGTGCGTATTGTTATGCTTTTACTTTTCTACACTGGTTAGAGGTATAGGGGGAGGGTTGAGATCTCACAAACATGTTTAACCCCGCCGCATTTTTGCGCCTGTCCCAAGTCAGGAGCCTCTGGCCTTTGTTAGTCTTGTATTATTTAAATTTTAGTTTCTTGTGTACAATTTGGAAATTAGTATGGCGTTCATTATCACTGAACTAGTATATATTTGTTTAGGGGCCAGCTGAAGGACGCCTCCGGGTGCGGGAATTTCTCGCTACATTGAAGACCTGTTGGTGACCTTCTGCTGTTGTCTTTTTTTATTTTGGTCGTGTTGTTGTCTCTTTGACACATTCCCCATTTCCATTCTCAATTTTATAGTGTGTTCATTGTAAACGTAAACCAGAATGCGTATAGATGTCTCTACGTATAACAGTCACAAATCACTTCTACGATTATAAATCAGCGATTTACCATTCATGCAATAATATTTTGTCAAAGGTGATCGAGATGTCCTTACAGTGGCGGATCCAGGGGGAGGGTTCTGGGGGTTGGAACCCCTTTTTTTGAAAGATCAATGCATTTGAGTGGGGACATATAGTTGGAACCCCACTTTGTCCTGGGTTGGGACCCCCCCCCCCCCCCTTTTTCAAATGGCTGGATCCGCCACTGCCTTATTAGGTAATTCAAATTCTCGGACACTTAATTTTTTTCCAGAACACGTTATAGTTTAAAATATCTGAGCCATATAATACATGTATTATACTATATGGGACTATAATACTTTAGTATAATACTTTAGTATAATAGTCCCTGATTATATTCTCTGTTGATATGCATCCTTCTTTTATTATTAAAAGTCTTGGTTTTTTTTAAACACTTTACACCGTATATCGGCACTGCCGATAATCTTTCAAAAAGCAAATTTAAGTTTCAACCTTTAAAACGTATATGTCACATAATTTGACCACATGACAAGAAATTATACAATAAACATTGGTCACGCACGACAGATTCCGATGTAAAACACGTGCCGTTACAATAGCCAGTTTACGCGCATCAGCGCACACAGTTTTGTCGAATAGGCCAGGTGCATGATTGGAGGAAAGTTACCGAAAACCACGCCTACCTTTAAACTAATACCCAATCAAATGCCTTTACAGAGATTTTGTTGCGTATTCAATATTTGAAAAAGTTTAGACTCTTAATTCAAACCAAGGAATTGTATATTTAAATATACAATTCCTTGTTCAAACTTAGAAGTATAGAAGTATAGAATGTGCCCGTAATGCAATTTTTCAATAAATTAAAAATATTATTTCACGTACCTAGTGAGGAAAAAATACAAATTAAAAAAAATTGCAATTTACAAATATTTCGAAATATTTCGAAATCCTTGATTATGCCAGAGACATAATGTATTATATGTCTCTGATTATGCTAATAACAGAATAGAAACTAAGTGGATATCATATATGAAAAAATGTTTTTGATAATTGTGTGATCTGCGGTATGAGTATGTTCAATATTATAGAGTCATTATAATGCACAGTTAGAGATAAATGGGTGTCAATATTTATCAAACGGAAACCCAAAGACCAGTTTCAACAAGAATGCTTATCTGTTATTACATAATTGCATAAAACTTAATGTTGTTGTATTTTCAAAAAGAATTAATAATTTGAAAACTACTTTTCATAATGACATATTTACCTTACTAAATTCATTTATATAATATGCAAAATGAATATAGATGTGGTAGTCAGTCGCCACTTGCCGATTGAATCTGGAAGGTGGCAGGATTTAAAGAGAGAAAACATAATCTGCCGTCTCTATGACACAAACAACATTGGTGACGAGTACCATTACAAATATGAATTGTAGAACATTTTAACTATAGAAAGATTTTTTTACGGAACTACTGTTAGTCAAACCCTAATATTTTTAGAGTTGATCAACAGTTAAACTCATCAAATAATTCCTTTAAACTATAAATTACACGAAGAAAGCCTACGAGTCAAGTACAAGTGAATATATCATAAAGATTATATTTAATCCTGATTCGTCCTTGGAAATGGAAAACTCTGGATTCTCTTTGATATTTACCTGAGAGATCATAAAAGAAAAATCTAACAAGACTTTCAAAAGTTTGTGAAAAATGAATAGAAATAAAAGATTTTTGTGTAGACGAGTAACAACATTGCATTAGCATGATTAGGAAATTTGACCAAATCAATGAAACTAAATTTAAAAAAAATAAGTGTACATCTTTCTAGTGGCGAAAACCACACATGTCGAGTTACGTCGACGAAAGAGAATAAGTACATTAATAATAATTATGATGTCAATTTCATGAAATTATAGGGTTTTAATTAGAAAATAATTTTAAACATGATTCGTGATTCCCCATGTATATATAGATTAAAACAGAATTATGATTTTTATTCTTAAATTAAATTCTGAAATACAAAAGCATGGCTCTGATACTTGACAGTTCAGCGAACACTATTACATGAAATACACGATGCTATTGACCGAACACAAATGTGAGAGATTCAAATTGTAAAATCCGCCGCTGGACGGTAGAATTTCTATCAATCATTCAACGATGTTAAAAGACTTTTGAGTGTAAAAGTATGATATAAATACTTTTAATGTGTTGAAATAATTTATCAAATGGAATGCTTGTTAAACTGTTCCAGTCATTGTTACTATAGTGACTGTCAGTCCATTGCGATATTACACAGATCTTTTACAAATTCTGAAGAAGAAAAAAAGAAAAAAGAAAAAATAATATTCCCATGGGAAAAATATATCTTCCCATGGGAAGAAATTTAGTTCCCATGGGAAGAAAAAATGTCCCATGGGAAGAAACTATCTACCAATGTTCCCATGGGATATTAAAATTCCGATGGGAACTTTAAAATTCCCATGAGAACTTTTACTTTTCCCATTGGAACTTTTCCTTTCCCATGGGAACTTTAACTTTTCCCATGTGAAATGTACTTTTAATCAGCTGTGGTGACAATAGTGACAATGGTGACATGTTGGGACATATGGGGAAATTTAACATTTTTGATTATCTATCACTTGGGCAAAAAATATTTTTGATATATTGTAAACCGACAAAGTCAGATTTGCCAATCCTGGAATGGCAAATTTGACCCGCACAGGGTTTAATAAATAAACATAGGCATGCAAGGGCGGTTATGTACTTTATTATACAAATAACGCATACCGGTGCCAACTTTTCAAAATGCCCATGGGGGTTTTGCGTGCAAGATGGCTGTCATAGTCCTAAAAAACCTTACAGGGGGTATTCAAATACATTTTAATTTTCATACTCTCATAAGCCTAAAGTCATTGTAAAATTAATTGTGTTGTCTAAAATGTGCACACAATTGCTCTTTCAAAATTTGAATTTGAGAGCCTCCATGGGGGAAATCCCCCGCAAATAGTGACAGTTGGCAGGTATGTTATATTTCCCAATCTCGTTGTATACTGAAAAGTGCTATAATTCTATACGCATGGAATTCATGCTACTATTTTCTTTTGTTTACTCTGTATGTGCATGTTTGCACAAATAACTTTGAATTCAATTGTAACCTTTAGTATAAAAACAGTATAAAGGAAGGAAGAGATGAGTAACTTCGGGAATGCAAATGCAAAAACCAATTTTCTGTGTATACTATATAAGTATAATACTATTAGTCCTAAGTATACTGATTTGTATCACTACAATATAAAAGTTATTACGGTGCGGTTGAATTTCCTGTCATTTATTCATCATCCAGACACGAACTTGTTTCAGAAAAAATATATCTCGGCCAGTGTACATTAACCTCAGTTTCAGGTATAGAGATGTGCTCTTTTTCTGTGACATGTGCTTTTGACCATCCACAAGAACTATTTGGCTATTTTTCTTGTTCTTGTATTTCTAAAGTTTTTTTTATAAATAATTTGGAACCAAATCGAAGGCCTGACTAACGAGTTCTGTCCCCTATTTGATTTAAGTTTGTAATAGATTCAGATTAAGTATGCTAATAAGATATGTGCGCATAAAAAGTGCACACAAATCTCAGTGTGTAATTTTAAATTCTCAATGTGTGTTTTCAGTTATCTATTCTCAGTGTGTCTTTTTGAAATGTCAGTGTGTAATTTTCAATTCTCAGTGTGTAATTTTCAATTCTCAGTGTTAGTTTTTCATTTTTGTAATCTCAGTGCGTCTTTATGAAATCTCAGTGTGTATTTTTTTAATTCTCAGTTTGTGCTTTGAAGTTTTTAAATCTCAGTGTGCTTTGTTGTAATTCTCAGTGTGTAAATTTTTCGAAAAATGGTTTAAACATAGTTATGACGAGAACGGCTTGCCATAATTTTGTTGTGCTTGCTCACAGTTACTTGAGAAAATTGTAAGGATTCCATGGCGCCAAATAAGAATAGTCTGGGATCCCGTCCTATTCTGAGTTCGCATTGCAATGACAATTGGAGACAGGAACCTAGGCTACAGATGAAAAGCGAGTTCTGCCCCCTAGTTATTTAAGCTTGTAATAGATTCAGATTAAATATACTAATTAGATATGGGCGCATAAAATGTGCGCACAAATCTCATTGTGTAATTTTCAATTCTCAATGTGTGTTTTTCAGTTTATTTCATCTCAGTGTGTCTTTTTGAAATCTTAGTGTGTAATTTTCAATTCTCAGTGTGTAATTTTCAATTCTCAATGTGTGTTTTTAGGTTTTTTGTAATCTCAGAAAGACAGTTCGTCTTTATGAAATCTCATTGTGTAATATTTAATTCTCAGTGTGTGTTTTTAGGTTTTTTAATCTCATTGTGTTTTCTTTTTAATTCTCAGTATGTAAATTTAAAAAAAAAATGGTTTAAACATAGTTTTGACGAGAACGGCTTGCCATTCTTTTACAGCACATTTCACGTTATCATACAAAGACTGAATCGCAGACAGGAACTTTACATTTATGCCCGTTCCTTGCAACTTCGTTTCTCTCTGAATCCGTTCTGTTAATCACACAGTACATTGCGAGCCATGAAATAAAACGAGTATTGAGAACATGGACAGATATTAATGTAATTACCCGGTAATTTAAAGGAATCGTTCTATCTTCAGGTCCAGGTTTAAAAACTGGATTGATTATGCTTTTAGTCCATTTATCTGGTACCTTTCCCAGTTCGAAACAATCGTTACAGATTATATACAAAAATTCAATGGCTGCTGTGTTTTTTATTAACCACTGCAGGCATCTCATCAATTCCTGAAGCTTTTCGTAGTCAAAGTTCGCGCATTCGACTGCACCATAGTGATCTCACCGTGTGGTGAGTTCATTCATCGTCGAAACGTCACGTTGGTTATAATCGATGTCACTATCATTTCAGGATGTACCCCTCTAAACCTGATTTTTGGATTAATATGACTGTAAAAAAAATATTGGTGAAGAAAAAAATATATGGTGGTGCGCTTCTTTTTTTTGCTACGGCCTCTGAAAGTACCCAATTTTTTTAGATTTTTCCATTTTTAATCAGTTTTTACCCATTTTTGGGCAATTATCGTGAAAAAAAATCACAGTTCCACAATTAAACTTTTTTTCAAACTGTCAATAAAGATGAAGGGGACCAATCTGAATAAATTCAACTCACAAAAACTATAGGTAGGTGTTAATACAAGACAGTTTTATCAGATTTTGATGCTTTTTCGTGTCAAATTTACCATATTGACAATTTTGTAATTTTTTTATTTTTCTCTCTTTAAAGAACAAAATGCATATTTTCAACTCTCTTGTTATAAATGATTGAAAATCAAAGAGCAGAATGCTCTGAGGGATACGATTGCCATAGTTTTCATTGATACATGTATAGCAGTTCTGCCAAATTTTCATTAAACAAATGCATGAGATTTGGCCAAAATTCAAAAGATCAAAGAGGAAAGAAATAGATCCAAGAATACTGTTGCAAAAAAAGCATGAACATGCGCGAGTCTCAAGCATTTTTGGCCGGTAACCCTGGTACAGCTGGATAGTATTATTCTCTAAACTAATTCAACTGCACATGCAAAATGTAACAATCTGAATAGTCACTCAACTTAAAGAATAGCCAATCCCCGTTACAAGTGTATGAGCCATGTACTTATTGTGTTTTATCGAATTATAGTTATCCTGTACCATTGTAAACTCGTACCATTAAAAAAAAACTTGTACCAATGCAAACTCGTACCATTGCTAACTCGTACCAACTTATTTAAATGCATTCAAATGGTGTTAAATGATGAATATACATGATATACGTTACTTTCACCCAATACTTCTTAAGTCTGTAAAATGTATATAATTTGAAAGTACAATTATCAATTTGTAGCTTATGTTCCTTGTATATTGGATAGAAAATACTGTGGCAGATGTAGATAATTAAGGTATATACAGTTTCACCCGAAGAAAATTTTTCATGAATAATTAAATCTTAGCAGTTAGTCAAAATGATTGCCAAAATTATTTTTACTGTCTATAAATAAATGTAACAATGAAATTTAACTGATTCCTGTTAAGGGGGTCCGCATTTCCCCCGCAAAAAAAGCACATTGCTTTCAACAATTGTAAACATAGCATTCAATTTGTGATCATGGATTACAGCTTTAATTAACTTAAATTGGATATATACATATTCAACATGTTCAATTTTAATAAGGTACAGTTAAAGCAATGTTTTAACTTTCCTCTGGATTGAGTTCTACAGTGGCGGATCCAGAACTTTTCCCAAGGGGGGGCCCGCTGACTGACCTAAGAGGGGGCCCGCTCCAGTCATGCTTCAATGATTCCCTTTATTATCAACCAAATTTTTTCCACAAAAAAAGGGGGGGGGGCTGGATCCGCCTATGTTCTAGTTTGAAAGATCAGTTAAAACATTAATGCTTTAAAACATACTTTATTTTTGTCTAAGTTTTCATTTAACTCCTGTGTAAAATTCAAGTAATTCAACTTTATTTCTATTAAGTTTACAAACAGAAACCCATAAAACATCATATTTTTTATATATTTTTCTGAATGTTACGACTTCCCAGTAGTACAAGTTAACTTTTTTGGTTCCAATGCCGTGGTACGAGTTAACTTGCTTCCGTATCTTATCACCGTAATTCCAGGAGGAACCCTAAACTGGACCCCTATTGTGTTCACTTATCGCTACACTGACCTTCGGTGCGTAGCTATAGATAGAACGGCGGACCAGTTTAGGAGGAACCCATTTCTTACTCTTTAATTATTGAAGTTCCTTTGGGTCAGAGGGCATGACTCCTTTCCGTACACACTCCTCTGTTTACATTGAGATCGTTCTTAATATAATACGACGTTTACCGGCATTAACGAGTTAATTCTTCTTGACGAATACTTCAAAAAGGGAGACAACTCGAAACGATAACATGGAAGATTCCATTTCTGCTGAAGGGGTGTTATAGGTAATTTTTACGATGAAACATTTATTTTAATTTAAATTATGCATGTGATTTAAAATTATGCAACAACAATAGCCCTCCATATGCAGACAGACATAGAAAGAATCCCATGAGTTTCAAATTAATCAATGAAGCGGGGAATCACTCAATCTGATACCCCTTGAAATCAGGAAAACTACACGCAGGTGGGGTCTCACTAATTAGCGACAAAAAGCGTCAAGAAGCGACAAGAAGAAAAATAATAAGTGACAAAAAGCAACAAGAAGCTATTTAGCGACAAGAATACATTTTGTTATCACATACATTAAAATATTTTTTAAGATTATATTGAAAGATGAAGAAATAAAAAAAAATCGATGAAGAGATTGTGTACTTTTTATTATCATATTGATAGATGTAGAAATTAAACATGTGTAAGAGCAAAGGAAATGTTAACGCTATAAAATGAAAATAAAAACAAAGATATGTCACCTTCCTTTTGAAGGATTTAATAAAACAAAAACATGAAATATTATTTCCTAACTGTACAATTAATTTTTCCTGATAGGACCAACACTAGCTGTGGCTTCACTCTAAGGTAATACACAATTAAGAGCAACACATGAGATTAACTAGGTGCGTGTCCTTTGTTTTATTGCAACAATAACATCCATTAACACCTTCATCAATTACACGCACCAGAATATAAAATTATTGTACCGAATAGTGAACACCTGTTGAAAACTCAAGATTGTCATCAGTTTCCTTTAATCTTCAATCTATATGCATAAACATGAAAAATATCGTTAAATGAGACAATACACTAAATAAAATGATGAAAAATATTCACATTTTAATTATGTTTTCCTCTTGTTTGATTTCAGTTCTTAATTTGTATTTCACAATTTGTGTATGTATTTTCTGGACAATTATGCACAAATAATGCATTTTGCAAGTTAATTATATATTGTACAAAAATGGTTTTAAAAACAAATAAAAAGACAAAATATACTTCCTGTGATACCTTATAAAATATCATTTATTAAAATAAATGTAGCAATTGAATTAGATTTACAAGTTTCATTTTCCCCCCTTTCAAAATTAACTTTCCTGTCGTTGAAATTGTTTTCTTTTGCATAGTTTTTTAATATTTATTTCGAATAAGTAATATAAATAAAAAAAAATGTTTTCTTGTCGCTAAATAGTTTCTTGTTGCTAATATTATTCTTCTTGTCGCTTCTTGACGCTTTTTGTCTCTACAATTCCTTTTGTCTCTAATTAGTGAGACCACGCATGGACATTAATACATAAACAAACCGCGACTTGCGATTTGGAACAAGAACGTTTATTAAATGATATGATGAATGGTTCTCCATTTCTTTATGAGAGTACAGTATCAAATATCAGTTTCATAACGGTAAAATATAGAAATACTCCACTTCAGTTCTTGTGACAGAAATAGAATTATCGATCGGCTTTCAGAGAACTCTCGCAAGTTATCAAAATTTGGGAATTCCCTCTGACGTGTTTCTAAATTTATAAAAACACTAAATATAAAATACTGTTTAATTCTGATTTTCCGTATTGTTAAAAACACGCATATAAGTCAAGGAAAATATCACACATGAAGATTATGAGTAAAACATTACAGGAAAGTTGTTTATGTTCAATTGTTTTGCTTGTTTTTACCTTTTAAAGCAAGACAATCATAAGAATCTGAGATGTTGCCGAATGTTTAGAATAAAACGAATGACGTGAGGGAGTGTGTCATAGGGTCAATGGTAAAAGTCTACAGATTGCTTGACAGCAATCGTATCCCAAAAATACATATCTATGAAATTTGAAAAGACAATTAAAGGTATATGGAATGGGTAGGTTTCTGGTAAATTATTTTTTTCTGTACCGCTCACCAATTTTTCTCAAAATTTCACTAAAAAAGATTGACTTGATTAGTAATAAAATTTGAAAATTTCATTACTCAAAAACTATTTATAAGATAGACAATTCTTTCACAGAGTTAAGTTTGATTATGATAATTTTCAAATTCATTGCTATTTTCTTCTTATGTGACATGTTTTGGAAATAATTCTAGAACGAGATTTCAATGAGACTGAACGAGAATGAAATGTCAGAAGAATACATCCTCAAGCTGGCATTTGGTTAAATTCCATGATTGAACTTCATTTCTAAGTAAATTATACATGAAAAAAATCGTCAAAAGTAGTATTTTATCCTGAAACTTGCATTTGAAGAACTAGGGAGAGGTGTTTGAGAAAACAGGCCACTGGAAACGTCTACTATTGCTTGCAGGAAACAGATTATGGTTCGGTTCCTTCCGTGCAATATATCATTTGGTACTAACAACTCTCAAAAAAGAAATTTTGGTACTTGAACTTGCCGGGATCGTTTTTCTCCGCTCGAAAACGCCACCCAATGTGAAGCATAGCCGACATCCAGCATGTGGGTGTTCTAGACGCTGTAATTGTACTAAGGTAGAAAAATAATGAAAAGTAATATGTATTTGAAATTTGATTTGTTTTAGATTTGTTTAGTCTATTTTACAAATTATATAAACGTAAATCCAAGGAGTTTGTTTTGAAAGGTGACAAAAAGAGGAAGTAACTCAAATTGTTGTAAACAACTTTCGTACATACGCTAGGCCGTTATATTATTTTTCTCGTTTGTATTGTTTTGAATTGGGGCCTTTTATAGCTGACTATGCGGTATGGGCTTAACTCATTGTTAAAGACCGTACGGTAACCTAATTTATGTGTCATTTGGTCTCATGTGGAGAATTGTCTCATTGGCAATCCAACAAATGGAGGTGTTTAACAACCTTGGCTGGGTTATTGCCCTCGCACGGTCGGATATGACAATCCGCATACCACATATTCTTTTTATATTTGAAATACACAAATTATTTACAACCTATAAAAGCTAAGGTAATTAGTGTGTTTGACACCTTCTAAATTATTTAAATTACCACCGTGATGGTAAAAATATAAATTATTTAATGCCCAAAAAGGCGCAAGCCAGGGCCGACCGTGCAAGGGCTGTATAGCCAGTCAAGGTCGTTAAAAACTTCCATTTGTTGTTTGACACCAAAGCTGTCAAGAGAAGCCATACAATTAATGGGTCAGTTAATTTGACAGCACACACAGCTAGTTAAACGGCCCTTCCTGGTCATTGTAGCTAGAATTACGAATTTTCTGCCGTATTTCAAAGGAAAATTACTTAAGAAATCAGTCTGATGGCTTAGGAATCATAATGAAAACGGATCATTTTCGGAATTCCTGGGTTATTTAACGGACTAGCGAGTATCACAGGTAACCCTGAGAATTGTGAAACACCCACAGGATACAGGTCAATGACAGAAATGCAGCCGCCTGACAATTTCTTTAATATAGCGGAAAAAAGGAGGAAATAAAATATTTTTAGTAGTTTGAAATAGTGTTATACTAAAATATTTTATATCATTTAGTGTTATACTACATATACTGCTATAAATATTTTATTTCCCCCATTTTTTCGCTATAATTATGAACATTAACGCCAGGCGAGTGTGAAACGTCTAATACGCATAGATATCTGATAATTATCTAGGTATATAATACATATTCTTACTTTGAAATAGTTGCATTGCCATTTGATTTTATTATCAATAGTCATCGGAGGACCAATTTAAAAGTCGGCTCTACACCTTCAAGTGGTTTCCCTGTACCCTGGATTAATAGATTGTACGTGCGCATGCGCATTTCGTATTTTAAGTTCATAAAAATAAAAGTTGCAAGAATTTGGCCAACGCAAGTTTGTCCCTTTTCATACTTCATATAAGGGTATAATATTGTATTATGTTGACGATTAATTCACTCAATATCTTGATTATATCCAGGAATGATTTAAAATTTAAATATTAGTATAGCCATTGGTGTTCTATATGGATGTGTCCGGTGCCTAAACAATGCAAAAAGAGATTTGCAGTATAATTTATTTATTTAAGAAAATTGAATCTGATTGAATTTTCAATTGTGTCATTTGTCATGTGGTCATTTATATTAAATCAAGCATATATGTTAAACTGAATTACTGTATTCAGTATTTGTAATTTATCGTTGTGTCCATGTGTCCGGACACAAAATGCATGTCAACTATATTTTGCACCGAAACCTTGCCACTAATGAATACTTCTTCGAATTCGTGTTTTTCTTCAGGAAATTGGCCGAAAATTGTTGTCCGTTTTTCTGTCCTTTTCAATTTTGTCTCAGTTTAAAAATAATCATATTTGTTATATAATATCAATTACCGGTATATGTCTTCCATTTCAGCCATCCTTTGAAGTTTTTACACCTCAAAATCATAAAACGGCGAAATTGTGTCCCCGGCGAATATGGGCACCCCACTCTATTATAGTTTAATATCAGCAATATCTCTGACAAATTCTGAAATGGTTGATGGTCCACTTTTGAAGAAAAGAGTTATGACCCTTGGAAATATTAAATTTTTGGAAAATGGTCTCATTAGCACTCGCACAGGAACAATTCTTTCCAGATTTTCATAAAATTATACTAGAGGTTAATATCCCCAATTGACAAATTCTTTTTAAATGATAGACAATTGACTTTTTCAAAAGAGTTATGTCCCTTGGAAATAGCAGTGCAACTTTATTATTTCAACTGGAAAAATCAATGATTAATTCCAAAGAATGCCTCTACTCTATATACTTATAAGGAAAAATTTAGAGAATTTGGATATATACTCTAAACAATTTTTGTCACATTTTTATTGACTGAATCATGGTGTATTTGTGAATGATTCCTCTGTAACTATCAGTCAAAGACTATACTTAATTGCTCCTAAGTCATTTATTATTCATCTTAAGGGTGTCTAGTTGTAGATTCAATCCATTGTAAATTATGTCAGTTGTTCTGATAAAAAAAATGGTTGAATATATAGAGAATCACCGAAGTATGACAGGAAAGGCCCCCATCTTTGGCAGTCAATGGGACCCTGCTTATAACAATTTCTGAATCCACCACTGAAATGACTCAAAAATTAGAATCTCATCTATGACAAACGAGACGATTTCAATTTTGAAATTATCAATTTCCCCCACCTTAGTAGTAATATACCAACTTCACCTGCATATGTATGTATACCTTCATACTTTGAACGACAAAATTATTTTTATGTCTACCTGTGCGAATTTCAAACGCGCAATTTTACACCAGCAATGAAAACCATCTCTTCTTTACGGGTAGACTTTATAAAGATAAATTAAGTGGTATTAGAAAAGCATAATGAGTATAATAAATTTGATGTATGCCTTTTTGTGCTTCTTCGTTACATTTGTTGTTTTTATAGTGATACAAGTATGTTTGTTTTGTTCATACTTTTAACGACAAAATTATTTTTATGTCTACCTGTACGAATTTCAAACGCGCATTTTTACACCAGCAATGAAAACCGTCTTTCCTTTATGGGTAGACTTTTTATATACATAAATTAATTGGTACAAGAAAAGCAAAATGAGTATGTTAAATTTGATGTATGCCTTTTTGTGATTCTTCGTTACATTTGTTGTTTTTATAGTGATATTAAGATGATAACACAATATTGACTGATGTACCCCTATTTTTGACATTTTTACTCTTTGAGTATGTTTGTTTTGTTCATACATCGTTGACAATGTAATGAAATTTGATGCGACTGTCATACAAGTGAGAGGTTTAGCTAGCTATAAAACCAGGTTCAATCCACCATTTTCTACATTAGAAAATGCCAGTACCAAGTCAGGAATATGACAGTAATGTTATCCATTCGTTTGATGTGTTTAGACTTTTGATTTTGCCTTTTGATTTTGGATTTTCCTTTTTGAATTTTCCTCGGAGTTCGGTATTTTTGTGTTTTTACTCTTATTTTTTTGGTTACTGTATGGCCTTCAACAATAAGCAAACACCATACTGCAAAGTCATTTTTAAAAGACCCTGTAATTACAAATGTCAAGCAATTCAAACAAGAAAAATAATGGGCTAATTTACATTTATTTTGGAATTTAAATAAGTAAAATGTTAAAAAAGATATTTTACCAGCATTTTCATCTTTTTGGTTCTATTGCAAAACTACTTAGGTGAGTGAACAACGCACCAGGTATTTGTCTGGAGGTATATATTTCAGAAAGCAGAATACTTTATGCCTTCAGATGTCGTATGTTCTCATTTCCATCACCTCATTTTCTTTGTTTCACATTAAGTTTTTATTTGTTGTAAATATTATATATATAATAGACCAAATCAGCAACACTTTTTTACAGCATTAAACCCAAAATATACACAGAAAAAAGTCCCATAAAATCTAACTTGAAGAAAACTTGAAATCAGCATTTTTATTTTTTTTGGAACTCTTTTATTTTTTTTGGAACTCCTTAAAAATGAGTCTTTTTTGGGTTAATTTTCTTTAAATTTATGTAAAGTATGATACTTTGATGGGGTTATAAGTTTGTAATTGTCTATATTATATAATCTTCTGCTAATGAAATGTACAAATCCCAAGTGTTATGGGTATACATGTATTTAAAAAAAAAATGTGACAATTTGGTATTGCTTATATCTGTATATTATGTGTTTTCAGCATCGACATTGTTTTAAGAAACTTTAAACCACAAAAAGAAGAATATATGCTGAATCACTTTTTATTGAATTTGAGATTCTTTACCTTTACATGTTGAAAAATTAAATAAATGCTGAACTAATGAATTACCAAATCTTGTTGTATCTTAATTAAAGATATGAAAACACCTTTAGAGCTGTTTGTTATACTCTAAAGGCAGCTAAAATATCAACAATCAATACATTCTGTTGAATAGAAGTGAAAAAGTTATAGATTTTATTGATATTTCTGCCTTTTTGCAACACAATAATGACCCCTTTAGGAGTTATTGCCCTTTATAGTAAATTTTTAACCATTTTTCGTAAATCTTAGTAATCTTTTACAAAAATCTTCTCCTCTGAAACTACCGGGCCAAATACTTCCAAACTTTAACTGAATGTTCCTTAGGGTATCTAGTTTGTAAATTGTATCCGAAGTTGTGATCTATCAACAAACATGGTCGCCATTGCTAAAAATAGAACATAGGGGTCAAATGCAGTTTTTGGCTTATAACTCAAAAACCAAAGCATTTAGAGCAAATCTGACATGGGATAATATTGTTTATCAGGTCAAGATCTATCTGCCCTGAAATTTTCAGATGAATCAGACAAGCGGTTGTTGGGTTACTGCCCCTGAATTGGTAATTTTAAAGAAATTTTGCTGTTTTTGGTTATTATCTTGAATATAATTATAGATAGAGATAAACTGTAAACAGGAATAATGTTTAGCAAAGTAAGATTTACAAATAAGTCAACATGACGGAAATGGTCAGTTGACCCCTTTAGGAGTTATTGCCCTTTATAGTCAATTTTTAACCATTTTTCGTAAATCTTAGTAATCTTTTACAAAAATCTTCTCCTCTGAAACTACTGGGCAAAATACTTCCAAACTTTAACTGAATGTTCCTTAGGGTATCTAGTTTGTAAATTGTATCCGAAGTTATGATCTATCAACAAACATGGTCCCCATTGCTAAAAATAGAACATAGGGGTCAAATGCAGTTTTTGGCTTATAACTCAAAAACCAAAGCATTTAGAGCAAATCTGACGTTGGGTAATATTGTTTATCAGGTCAAGATCTATCTGCCCTGAAATTTTCAGATGAATCAGACAACCTGTTGTTGGGTTGCTGCCCCTGAATTGATAATTTTAAGGAAATTTTGCTGTTTTTGTTTATTATCTTGAATATAATTATAGATAGAAATAAACTGTAAACAGCAATAATGTTCAGCAAAGTAAGATCTTCAATTAAGTCAATTTGACCAAAATTGTCAATTGACCCCTTAAGGAATTATTGCCCTTTAAAGACTTTTTTCACAATTTAATAGAACATAGGAGAAAATGATTATTTTCAGTTTGGCTTTTGAAGAAAATAGGACGATCCAAAAAATATTTAAATAAATTGAAAAGCCAAAATAATCATTGATGAGAGATTTAACCAAAAGAATTAAGGTGAGCGATTCAGGCTCTTGAGAGCCTCTTGTTAAGTATGTGAGATACAGTTACAGGGGAGGTTACTGCCACTGATTTGTAAAATGTTATAATTTATGTGATATCAGACTGTGACATAATATTTTAACCTTTAGGCTGGACAACAGAAAGAGGTGGGAAAGATACTATAGGGATATTCAAACTCATAGATTGAAAATGAACTGACAACACATAATGTCTAAAAAAGTGTAGCGGGGTTGCTTCCCCTTAGTACAGGTAGAACATATATAGCCAGTCTTAGTCAACTGAGCTAGGGAATCGATTCTTTGGTCAGTGGGTTAAAGCACTGACTGTCACGCAGATGACCAGGGTTTGAATCTCGGTGGTGACAATATGAATTTGTAGAGTAAATATGTGCTCTCCGGTTACAAAAGAAAAAGACAAACAGACAAATAATAGTGCATTAGTAAAACAAGACATAGAAAACAAAAGGCATGAATCAACACAAACCCCACCAAAATTTTGGGGTGATCGCAGGTGCTCTGGCAGGATAAGGGAATTTATTTTTCCGATTAAATCATGTACTAGTATTGAACTTTAATAATCAGATTAAATCATGTACTAGTATTGAACTTTAATAATCAGATTAAATCATGTACTAGTATTGAACTTTAATAATCAGATTAAATCATGTACTAGTATTGAACTTTAATAATCAGATTAAATCATGTACTAGTATTGAACTTCAATAATCAGATTAAATCATGTACTAGTATTGAACTTCAATAATCAGATTAAATCATGTACTAGTATTGAACTTCAATAATCAGATTAAATCATGTACTAGTATTGAACTTCAATAATCAGATTAAATCATGTACTAGTATTGAACTTCAATAATCAGATTAAATCATGTACTAGTATTGAACTTCAATAATCAGATTAAATCATGTACTAGTATTGAACTTCAATAATCAGATTAAATCATGTACTAGTATTGAACTTCAATAATCAGATTAAATCATGTACTAGTATTGAACTTTAATAATCAGATTAAATCATGTACTAGTATTGAACTTCAATAATCAGATTAAATCATGTACTAGTATTGAACTTCAATAATCAGATTAAATCATGTACTAGTATTGAACTTTAATAATCAGATTAAATCATGTACTAGTATTGAACTTCAATAATCAGATTAAATCATGTACTAGTATTGAACTTTAATAATCAGATTAAATCATGTACTAGTATTGAACTTCAATAATCAGATTAAATCATGTACTAGTATTGAACTTCAATAATCAGATTAAATCATGTACTAGTATTGAACTTCAATAATCAGATTAAATCATGTACTAGTATTGAACTTTAATAATCAGATTAAATCATGTACTTTATATATTTTTTAATTTTTTACAGGTTATCAAGAGAAGAAAATTGTTGAGTTTGAATGAAGTTCGTCTGAAGTTGTCAGTCATGTACATAATTTGTTAAACCATTGGTCAAAATATAAACATTCTACAGTGGAAGTGTTAATCAAGGCACTCACAATTATAAACAGATTGGACGTAGTGGTAATTTTACAAAGAGACATCACAGAAAGAAAAAGTCATTTACACAATGTTATTTAAGGTGTATCATATTAATATACCATGTTGTTAATTTATATTTATTATTGACATTTTTTTTCTAATAACTTCTTGTCTTTTTATTTTTGTAGAGCAACCACCACAACAAAAATATTTTTTAAGAATGTTTTACAATCAAAACAATATTGCTGGCTCGCCCTATATTTTTTAGAGCTTTTAACTTGTTTGAAGAACTATGAATCAAATTGGTGTGGCCTAATGATGACAAAATGAAGATCAAGTGATATATTCATAATTTTCACTTTTACCGATCAAGAGTTATGGTTCTTGAAAATTTGAAAATTAAGTTACAGTAATATTTATAAAAAACAAAAGGGAGCTAACATCAATAGATATTAAAAATTCACAAATTATGCAAATTCGTTGAAGCATTTTTTAGTTGATGTCCCACCATGGACAGACGAACGGGCTATAATTTGTTCCATTAACAGGCATGTAAAAAGTTCAAATTAAAATAAGATAAGGTGCAGATCTATATATTAGTATGTTACAAATGAAAGAAAAATAAATGCTATAATAAATACCGCAAAGTCTGTAAATATTATAGCAAAAGATATTTTACCTTTTTTGTAGCAAATGTTGTATACTTACATATCAAAAGACTCAAAAGTATATAATTGTGCATTTGCCATCACAAATGTAGCATTTGCCTGGACTTATAAGTAAAGCATTTGCACTAAAAGTTTTAGCATTTGCCATCATAAATGTAGCATTTGGACTAATTAAAATACCATTTGCACTAATATTCAGTGACCATTTGCCATTATAAATATAGCCTTTGCAAAAGTTCAAATTATTTAAATGTTTAAGAAACGCCTTGTTTATATTTCTTTTTACTTGAGTCTCCACCCTTTTCTAAAATTATCTCAGGCTCTTTTAAATACATGCTTGACATGGCAGAATAAGAACTCTTCTAAAATTATTCCTGTAAACTTGGTAAACTTCTACAACATGTGCAGCGTTTTTAGCTCACCTGGCCCAAAGGGCCATGTGAGCTTATGCCATCACTTGGCGTCCGTCGTCGTCTGTCGTCGTAAACTATTTCAAGAATCTTCTTCTCTGAAACTACTAAGCCAAATACTTCCAAATTTAACTGAATGTTTCTTAGGGTATCTAGTTTATAAATTGTATCAGAAGTTTTGATCTATCAACAAACATGGTCGCCATTGCTAAAAATAGAACATAGGGGTCAAATGCAGTTTTTGGCTTATATCAAAAACGAAAGCATTTAAAGCAAATCTGACTGGAGTAAAATGTTCATTAGGTCAAGATCTATCAGCCCTGAAATTTTCAGATGAATCAAACAACCCATTGTTGGGTTGCTGCCACTTAATTGGTAATTTTAAGGAAATTTTGCAGTTTTTGGTCATTATCTTGAATATTATTTTAGAGAAGGATAAACTGTAAACAGCAAAAATGATCAGCAAAGTAAGATCTACAAATAAATTAATATGACCAAAATTGTCAATTGACCCCTTAAGGGGTTATTGTCCTTTAATGACATTTTTTCACAATTTGTTCATCATATTTGCTAACTTTAAAAAAATCTTCTCCTCTAAAACTACTCAACCAAATTTCAACTGAATGATCAGTAGGGTGTATAAAATAAAGTTTGAGTTTTATTTTCTATTTCGTCAAAAAAACATGGCCGTCGTGGCTAAAAATAGAACACAGGGTAAAATGCAGTTTTTGGTTTATATCTCAAAAACTCCAGCATTTAGAGCAAATAAGACAAGAAGTTAAAGTATTTATTAGGTCAAGGTCTACATGTCCTGAAATTTTCAGCCGAATTGGGTAACTGTTTTTTTTTTCAGGTATAATGCCCCTGAATTGATGATTTTAAAGAAATTTTGCAGTTTTTGGTTATTATCTTGAATATTATTATAGATACAGATAAACTGTTGATATCAAAAATGTTGATCAAAGTAAGATCTACAAATAAGTCAATTGGACCAAAATTGTCAATTGACCCCTTAAGGAGTTATTGCCCTTTAAAGACTTTTTCACAATTTGTTCATCATGTTGACTTACTTTTAAAAATCTTCTCCTTTGAAACTGCTGTATCAATTTCAGCCAAACTTAGGCTAAATGAGTTTCATAGTATCTAGTATAAATTTTATATTTTATTTCCTTGTATGTCAAGAAACAAAGCTCCTATGGCTAAAATAGAAATTTTTTTTTTTGCTTTTGAAGAAAATAGGACGATTCAAAGAACATTTAAATAAATTGAAAAGCCAAAATAATCATTGATGAGAGATTTAACCAAAAAAATTAAGGTGAGCGATTCAGGCTCTTGAGAGCCTCTTGTTTGTTAATGGGATATACAATAATTTGCACGGACTTCTTAGCGTATTTCAAAACATTGTTACTGACAAAGAACGTGCTTTAGACAATGACGATGCTTCCTTTAATTGCATTGAACCAGCTGAATGCATTGTAAATAAAATCTCTAATTTTATGGATGATGCATTGAACCGGCTGAATGCATTGTTAATAAAATCTTTAATTTTATGGATGTTGCATTGAACCAGCTGAATGCATTTGTAAATAAAATCTTTATAATTTTATGGATTTTGCATTGAACCGGCTGAACACATTGTAAATAAAAACTATTTACACCACTGGGTCGATGCCACTGCTGGTGGACGTTTCGTCCCCGAGGGTATCACCAGCCCAGTGGTCAACACTCCGGTGTTGACATGCATATCAATAATGTGGTCATTTTTCGAAAAACTAAGGATTTTCTTATCCCAGGCATAGATTTCCTTAAACGTATTTGGCACAAATTTTGAGAATTTCGGATCTTCAATGCTCGCTTCAAAGCATTTCAACTTTTTACTAGTTTGGCTTATAAATATTTTGATATGAGCGTCACTGATGAGTCTTATAATTCGCGTCTGGCGTAACCTGAATAATTCAGTCGTTATATTCCGCTGATCTGCGATGGCTACATTAACCTCGTGTGGGAGAAAATCGGACACGGAAAGGGCTTGAATTATTCGAGTTACGTCTGGCCAAGGATTTGTATAGTTAAGATCTAACTATACAAATCCTTGGTCTGGCGTACTAAAATATTATAATCCTGGTACCTTTGATAACTATTATGGATGTTGTATTGAACCGGTTGAATGCATTGTAAATAAAATTTTCAAAACTTCTTTTCAAGCAAGTATAATCAGAGACATATAATTGTATTGTATGTCTCTGGTATAATACATACAAACCACTCATTGAAGTATAATTACTACGAAAAGGAGTTATAACAACTTGAATTTTAAAATTAAAAGGTGAATAGTAGGGGTTTAAGGATGGGGGATTTTTTATGCCCCACCTACGATAGTAGAGGGGCATTATGTTTTCTGGTCTGTGCGTCCGTTCGTCCTTCCGTTCGTCCGTCTGTCCCGCTTCAGGTTAAAGTTTTTGGTCAAGGTAGTTTTTGATGAAGTTGAAGTCCAATTAACTTCAAACTTAGTACACATGTTCCCTATGATATGATTTTTCTAATTTTAATGCCAAATTAGAGTTTTTATCCAAATGTCTCGGTCCACTGAACATAGAAAATGAAAGTGCGAGTGGGGCATTCGTGTTCTGAGGACACATTCTTGTTTTTAATTTAACGTCCATAAAAGGGGGTTCAATGCAAAATATGGGGGTCGCCCGATATTCCGACACGCCATTTGTCTGTCAAAAGTTAATAACTACTAGGGCCAGATCCAGGAATTTGGAAAGTGGGGTCGAAGTTTTAAACTTTGTCCGAGCGGAGCGAGGCGAACATTTTTTTATACCTTTTTGGGGCTAAAAAGTATAATATGCACTTTTTACAGGATTCCTGGCATGGTGCATGTATAATTTGTAGTTGCTGTAAAGTGTAAGGGTTGGATATTTTCGATACTGTATTCTCGGGAGGCCACTTCAACCTTTTTTTGGTAGGGGTGAGCAGCTGAGACATCAAGTACCCCACCCTTTTCATATATTTTGTTTATCAAAAATATATACCTTGTCATATATTAATAAACAAAAAACAGACCTATAGATATATTTGGTATTTTTCATCTTCTTGTACATTAGAGTTTACAAAAATTTTGAGGTCCTGCTCATTTTACGTTTTTGTTTAGAAGCAACACAGTCGCAATAATCACACCTTGCTTTTCAATAAATTCTTCACTCCTCTATTTGCCAGTGCTATTTGCCCCTTTTATAACTTTAATTATGAAGAAATTTCAAATTGAAAAGACAATAAAATATGTTTTGTCAGAAAAATGTAGTACTAACACTTCAGATAGTGTCACTTTTAACTGATTTGCCGTTCTATCTTGAAGGACGCTGACACTATGCTATTGAATTTCTTCAAATGTTTCATGTATGCAAACCTTTCAATGTTAATTAGGTGGAAATGTCAAAATGATTGGATTTATTGCATCTACATTTTTTATGTATATCTAACCGCAGTGGAAATACCACATTGAATAAATAGAGTTTAATTTGTTTGACAAATAGCTGATGCATTTACGACAGTGGTTTAACCGCATCAAAATTAAATACGAACTTTTGATTAGTTTCAGATACTTAGAATATATATCCAGCAAGGGATAATATCAACCTATTGATATATTTAATCTGAATTTCTCACCCTTTCCATATATCATGAAGCATGAAATAGTGACCTATTCCAGCGGCTCATCCCTACCAGTCATTACATAGGAAGTGCGCCCCCCCCCCCCCCCCCCCGAGACCCCGAGACTGTATTCTCTATATTATTGTCTATCATTAAATTATACTAGTAGTATGGATCGAAAGCTATATTCTGATAAATTTGATGTGTATGGGACTTACCAAGTAAAAAATAGACATGGAAAATTCCCGCATGTATTAAGTTATAAGTTTATCATAACCTCACAAATTTCGTGTTGCATACAAGATATAGGCCGGACTATATGATAAAATATAAAATACGACATTCACGAGTTAAAAAAGACAAACAAGCAATTTTTATCCAAATATTTGGTTGGTATATTTCACCCAACAAAATTAAGGGAAGTGAGGGTTTTCAAATCAACCAAGAAGAAATAAAACATTTGTCAGGAAGAAAGCGATTGAGCTTCTTTTTTTTTTTATCAAATATGAAGAATATGTATAAGATAATGTATGTACTAGTATCTGTTTTCAGCAAAGTCAAAGTATGAATAATGAATGGCGATATAGATCGAGTGGGCATAATAGAATATAATCTTTTGATTCATTTGCTTCCTTTTTTGCAGACCCCACAACGAGGACGTGGTTCTACCTTGGGGCCCATATATTGTTTTCTTTTTATTTTTTTTTTATTTTTTTATTTATAAAAACATGAAATATTATTTCCTTTCTAACAGTATAATTCATTGTTCTTGATAGGAACAACATTAGATGTGGCTTCACCCTAAGGTAATAACAGGACACACAATGTGGATGTTTATTCCTTGAATGCCAACATCTATTGATCAACCGACAATTTACCTGTAAAATTATTTTGGCGTTCAAGAAAGGCACAGGACGTTTGCGCTTTTTTACCTGTAAAACAATAGGACATTTGCGCTTTTAATTTCGATTCACCTGTAATAAATTGACCGGACATTTGCGCTTTTTCCTTAAAGTAGTCTACCTGCAAATAGATTTAACTTAAACATGTATTTATCAATTCATTTTAGTAAGACAAATGCACCGTGTAGAACGCCACATGCGGGGTGTCGGCTATGTTTGACACGGGGTGGCAATTTCGAAGCGAGGAAAAACTTTCAAAGTAAGTTCATGTATCAAAAGTTCTTTTTTACAAATTCTTAGTACCATATAATGTATTGCACGCAAGGAACTGAAACATAATTTAGATCATGCAAGCAGAATCAGTCGTTTTCAGTGCTCCGTTTCCTCAAACACCTCGCCCTAGTTTTCTGTGTTGCATATTTTGGGGCTTCATATGCAAATTTTGGGATAAAAAACTACTTTAGAAGACTTCCACCCGTATCGTTTATATAGAATTTAATTCCTATCATTGAATTTAACCAAATACCAGTTTCTTACTTAAAATTAATTGGGTTTAAAACTAGTTCTATATAAAATATATAGTGTCGCTAGGGGTGTCTGATTTTGCGTCTCAAGGGGAAGAGGCTTTTAATAAAAATTGAATAGATTTGCATATAAATCTGATACTTTTTAGTTCAAAAACATCTACTATATCATGAAAACACATTACAACGTGAAGGTTCTTTATTTTGCGTGTTTTTTAAAAGGCTTGAAATCTCACAAACATGTTTAACCCCGTCGCGTTTTTGCGCCTGTCCCAAGTCAGGAGCCTCTGGCCTTTGTTAGTCTTGTATTATTTTAATTTTAGTTTCTTGTGTACACTTTGGAAATTAGTATGCCGTTCATTATCACTGAACTAGTATATATTTGTTTAGGGGCCAGCTGAAGGACGCCTCCGGGTGCGGGAATTTCTTGCTACATTGAAGACCTGTTGGTGACCTTCTGCTGTTGTTTTTTTATTTGGTCGGGTAGTTGTCTCTTTGACACATTCCCCATTTTCATTCTCAGTTTTATTGTGCTTTTGATTTCATAAAAAGTAAAAATGACTCAAAATATTTTGTTTTAAAGCTGGAAAATGATTTATTTTCCTTTTCAGTTACCATCATGGTCAGAAAAAAATCTCAGCCACGGTCAATGCACCGAAACATGGAGGAAAACCACGGAGCAGACCTTCATTAAAGATTTGCCTGAAGCCACCAATAGTCAAACTACATAAAACTTCATTTTCTTGTTCCTCTAAAAAGCACTCGTGCACGCCGCTTAAACCACATACTGTTTTTTTTATCCATATGTAAAAGAAAATAAATGTCCTATAGACAATATTTCTATTCTTCTTTTCCCGAAGACGGCCAGATTTATGTCAAAAAGAAAAAAGTCGGAAATGCAGTATCGGGAAACAATGATTTTTTTCAACGTTGGAACCAAGATATCTATAGCAGAGATTGGAATTTGGGATATCAAGGTCAGGCCATGGCGATAAAGTCTGATAGTATCTTTTTGCTTGGAACTGCAAAATTAATTCTTGCGTCTTGGGAATCGGCCATTCCGCTCTCACACAATATAAAAAAATACTGTGATAAAATATGTAGATAGTTTTCCAAAACCACTTTGTTGTTTCCCGATACCCCATTTCTAGTATTCTTTTTAACATACTGTCATTGAAAATTCATTCGCTTTTATCATTTGGATAAAAGATAGAAAATCAGCAGCCAGATTAAGTTTTTTAAAGATTTTGAAACTATGTGGTGAAATCGTTAAGAAGAGTCTTTAGGTCTCATTGAAGCTGTATAATCATTTGCTGTTTACGATGCCGATGAGTGTTTCATTTGAGAGAGTAATCGAGTTCGTGTTGGAGTGATTGTTTTATGCGACATGCACGAGGAATCTGGTGATGAACTTTGATGGAATTTGACTATTGGTGGCTACGGGCATTGTTTTTGTATGGAGGTCTGCACTGTGATTTTTCTTCCATGTTTTGGTGCATTGGGCAACAGCCGTGACTTTTTTTGTGACCATGATGGTAACTGAAAAGGAAAAGAAATCATTTTCCAGCTTTAAAACAAAATATTTTTTTACTTTTCATGAAATCAAAAGTACATGTCTTATAAGACTAAAAAAACAGGCAAAATGAAGTACCTTCTTGTAATGTGTTTTCAGTAGATGTATTTGAACTAAAAAGTATCAGATAAAGACCGATTTATATGCAAATCTATTCGATTTTTATTAAAAGCCTCTACTCCTTGAGACGCAAATTCTGACACCCCGGGCGGCATTATGTATTTTGGTGAAGAACTAGTTTTAAACCAAATTAATTTTAAGTAAGAAGCTGGTATTTGGTTAAATTCCATGATAGGAATTAAATTCTATATAAATGATACGGGTGGAAGTCGTCTAAAGTAGTTTTTATCCAGAAATTTGCAAATGAAGCCCCAAAATCTGCCACACGGAAAACTAAAGCGAGGTGTTTCAGGAAACAGAGCACTGAAAACGACTGATTCTGCTTGCAGAATCTAAATTATGTTTCAGTTCCTTCCGTGCAATACATTATATGGTACTAAGAATTCGTAACAAAGAAATTTTGATACTTGAACTTATTTTGATAGTTTTTTCTCGCTTCGGATTTGCCACCCCATGTCAAACATAGCCGACACCCCGCATGTGGCGTTCTACACGGTGAAATGTTCCAGAATCCTTCCATGTCCACTATAATGAACAGTTCTACTCAACTCATCCAATTTATTTTTAAATATATATTTGAAGAGTATCATTTAACAACAGTCGGCGAATTACATTAAGATTGGTTCTTATGATGATCGGCACACCAGTCATGCAAGAATTGAGAAAGAGAAACTTAGTTATTTATTTGAAATGTTGGCGCAATACCAGTCAATACAGATAACAAGGGCTAACTTTGTTCACTCTTTGGACATCAAGCGAAAACTGATCTGTGATGGCTATACGTGATTTAATATCTTTAAAATATTTACTTTTAGCTTTATATTATCTTTAAATATATGTCAAAGTGCTATGACATGAATGTGATATGAAGTGATTTGAATGTTTAAAACCATAAAGGAAAATATGACTTTAACTCTGCCAGGTTAGAATAGTCATAAAAACCAAATATTGCAAAAGCGCAAATGTCTTATGTAAAAAGCGCAAATGTCCTATGATTTGAAGCGCAAGTGTCCAAATAGAAAAGCGCAAATGTCCTATGAAAAAGCGCAAACGTCCCGTGCCGTTCAAGGAATGGTCCCTCAAGGAATAGGTGCAAGAAGTTACCACAACAAAAGTGCATGCTTATCAAAACAATCATACTAATTAAACAGCCTGGGTAATTTGCAGGTAGCTAACTCTAGTTCAAGTTTTCAAGTTGTTGACAATCATAGTTTGCTTTTACAGCTTGAACAAATATGGATTCTCTTACAATTAAACTTTGAAAAGTGTTTCATTCGAGTTTCCAGCTTGGAAGTTATCAAATTAATTGTACTATTAAAATTAAATTAAAATTGTTGGCATTCGAGGCGACGTTTTGCATTTGCGCCGATTTTTTTTCTTCATTTGCGCCGATTATTTTACAGGTAAAGTTAAGGTAAATTACAGGTGAAAAAATATAAGAAGAGGTGGTATGAGTGCCAAAGAGACAACTCTCTATCCCAGACATGTTATTTTTATTTATCATTAAAGACCCCTTCCGTTAGCCAGTTAGCCAGTTGTACAAATGTTATGAATTGTCAATCATAAAAGCTTTCTATTTACATACTTTAAAATCAAGAAGTAAAAACCTAAAATAAAAGCACTCGGATAACCCTGCCGCAATTTTGCTCCTGCCCCAAGTCAGGAGCCTTTATTAGTCTTGTATGATTTTTAATTTTTAACCGGATTTTTGTGACAAAAATGTCGGTTATTGATTTGGGGATGCTCGGCGGGCGGGCGGGCGGTTGGGCGGGCGGCAATCAAATGTTGTCCGTGCATTAACTCATGAACCGATCAACCAAAACTTTAAAATTTTATATTCACTACGTTACACTTACCTGATAGGTTTACATAATTGGATATTCTCTCCGGTATTTGGTCTTATCTCGCTCAAGCGCTTAGCTGATCTTTTAAAAATCATCTACATCTATATCAGTTAAGCGCTTAGAACCTCAGTCTTCTTTCCGGCGAAAATCCAGCCGGTCGTGTTTTCGCTCTGAGAAAATACATTGAAATAATTAGTTTATGAGTTAAGAAGTATTAAATAAGTAATATTATGGCAGAAGTCGCTATGAACGGTTCAAATAGCGAGGACGACGTTTTGCAGGAACGTCCCAGTTTGTCAACTGACGCAAACGAAACGACAAAGATGGCGGCTCGTACTCGTTCTTCGTCTTCCTCTAAGAAGAGCAAAAGCAGGTCTACTAAGAAAAAGGACGACCAGCTAGACGCCTTAGAACAGAAATGGGAAAGCAAGTTTGCCCAATTTGATTCAAGGTTAGATAAAATATGTAATTTTATGGAAACTAGTCAAAACCCTGGCACTTCGGGTGAGCAGGTACAAAATGTTTCTACTTGTAATCAACAGGATAGCGGCTCTTCGGGAGCGCGCAGACCTTTACAAGAAACACAAACTCCTGATGTAAATTTGCCTACAGATAATGAGGCAGAGGAAAATTTACATGGAGATGTTATGTCTCTGGCACCAGGCCGTTCAGAGAGACTTAACATTGGGTTATTCTCAGATGAAGAAGATGGGACTTCAATGAGAAGTGACAATGAAAACCATAATACTGTAGCTAGGTTCAGTAAATATTTAAAGTGTCAAGAAACTGAGGAAACAGACTCTGGTATTGACAATCTTAATCAGTTATTTGGTGACGACGCCAAAACTAAATCATTTCTAAGTCAGTTGGCCTTGTTTTAGACAAAAGTCAGATTGACATTCTTTCTGGATCATGGCATTGTGAAAAACCAGAAAAGATAACTGCATACAATGAGCAATATAAATTGTGTTTCCCAGTTCATGAAAGTTCTGAAAAACATTTAGATATACCTAGTCTAGATAGCTTTACATCAGACCTACTAGTTAAAAAACATGGTCAAAAAGCTTTTACAGTTTCTAATAAGAAAAAGACTTTATATACACCTTTTCTAAAATCAGTAGAAAAATTGGCTTATCAAGGACAAGCTGCTGCTAAAATGGGTATTGTTTCATCGTCTTACATGCAACAGGCATTAGGTACATTATTAGAAACATTATTAGACAAAGAGGTGAATATGGATAGGGCAGTACAACAAGTACGTGATATCTTTGCTATGTCAACAAAAAGTGTTGATCAGGTTGCAAGAGCAGGTGCATTTCATCACCTTATTAGAAGAAAACTAGTAATGGAAGATACTGGGTTAAATGACATAAAGGAACTTAAAAATTCTTTAATTTCTTTACCACTTTCAAGCAGTGGAGTGTTCGGTGACAAGTTTGAACAAACCTTGAAAGATAGGATAGAAAAAGACAAACAACTTAAGGAATTGCTTCCTGAGTTACATATTGGAAATAAACCTACATCTTTTCTAGGTAAAAGAAAAAACACTGCTTCTAATGATTGGCAAGCAAAACGTGTAAAACAAAATGTTAATCAGAACAGTTTTAAATCAACTCCAAGTACTCAGCGTTCTTTTCAGAGAACTAGCACTGTTTCAAGACCTGACAAGAGTGAAAATAAGTTCGAGAAAGCAGGAACTAATTTTCGTCCCTCATGGGGCAACCAGGGAAAAAACCAACAAAGAAAATGACTATTTAAAGGTAAGCAATATCATGGCTTGTCATCCGGAGATACCTGTTGGGGGACGTCTAATTTATTTTCTGAAAAAATGGGAACAAATAACAGACGATCAATGGGTGCTTTCTGTAATAAAAGAGGGTTACAAACTGGAATTCTTAGAGATTCCAAAGAACACAGGAATAAAATACACCTGTGTATCTGCAAAAGATCTAGATATTTTAGATACAGAAGTAAGAGAGTTAGTACAAAAAGAAGCTGTAGAATATGTACCTCTAAACGAAATAGAAAACGGTTTTTACAGCACATTTTTTCTTGTCCCCAAGAAAACAGGGGACATGAGACCAGTAATAAATTTAAAACCCCTCAACAAGTATCTCCGAAAACAGCATTTCAAAATGGATTCCCTTTCTACGGTTCTCAATCTGGTGAAACAAGGAGATTGGGGAATCAGTCTGGACTTAAAGGACGCATATTTACATGTCCCAATTTACAAAACACACAAGAAATATCTGAGGTTTTGTCTAAAAAAACGGGAGAGCTCTTCAGTTCAAGGCTCTACCTTTCGGTCCAACCTCAGCCCCAAGAGTTTTTACAAAAATTGTGGCAGTAGTAGCTGCCCATTTAAGGTCATAAGACTGGTTGTCTATCTAGACGATTGGTTCCTTCTGAATCAGGAAAAAAGTCAATTAATATTAGATCGAGAATTAGTACTCAATCTCCTTGTCGAACTAGGATTCATAATAAACTTTAAAAAGTCCACTTTGGATCCATCACAACAGATAACATACCGTATAGCGGGTTATTTTCGCGGGGTGTAATTTTCGCTTATTTTCGCGGATAGAACAAAATCGCCAAAATAAATTCCGCCAATTTAAAAGTGTACATGCAAAGGTAATGTTAAAAATGTTGAATCCGCCAAAATAATAACCGCCAAAATTTTTCGTATACCTTATTCAATGAAAATCGCGAAATTTTAGACCCGCGAAAATAACCCTCTATACGGTACTTAGGGGCAATGTTTCTCTTGAATCTGGGGATCGTTTTGCCAACAGAGGAAAGAACGTCAAAATTAATAGCTTCATCCCAGGCAATGATCCTTCAAAATCAAGTAATAGCCAGAGATTTTCTTCACCTTCTAGGGATAATGTCATCCTGCTTAGAAATAATTCCCAATGCAAGATTACACATGAGACCTGTTCAAATACATCTGTTAAAATTTTGGAAACCAGTTTCTCAGGATCTGGAGTTCAAAGTCCCAATAACGGCACATCTAAGAAGCCATCTAAAATGGTGGTTAGATCAAACCAACATAAAAAGGGGAGATCATTGAAACATTGGGAAACCCATGCCACTAAGACAACGGATGCCTCAACATCAGTGGGTTGGGGAGGTCACACGGGGACTCAGATAGCACAAGGAACCTGGAACCTTTCAGAGAAAAAACTCCATATCAACTGCTTAGAAATGGAAGCAGTGATAAGAACGATAAAACACTTCTTATCCCAATTGAGGGGGAAAAATGTATTAATACGTTGCGACAACTCAACAGTGGTACAATACATCAATCGTCAAGGGGGGACAAAATCAATGATTCTATGTCTAAAAACTTGGGAATTATGGAATTTGGCAATCGATCATCAGATTCAATTGAAAGTAGCCCACATTGCGGGCAAAGCAAACATTCTAGCGGATTTATTGTCGAGAAACAAAATAAGACACACAGAATGGACACTAGAAAAATCTGTAGTACAAAAAATATTCCTAAAGCTAGGGTCACCAAAAATAGATCTGTTTGCATCAATCCACAACAAACAAACTCAGATTTTTTGCACGTGGTTTCCTCACAATCAAGCTTATGCTCTAGACGCACTGTCAATTCCATGGCAGAATCTGTTCGGGTATGCATATCCCCCAATATGCCTAATACCAAAAATTCTACAACACATGTCCCAGTACAGGTGTCAAATTCTTCTAATAGCACCACATTGGCCAAGAAGACCTTGGTACCCAGACCTGTTGAAATTACTAGTAGATTACCCTTTAAAAATTCCAATCGGAAACAATCTTTTACACCAGCCGGAATCACGGATTTATCATCCAAATCCAGAAATATTCAATCTAACTGTATGTCCTCTATCAACAGACTCTTTAAAAAGAGAGGCTTTTCTAAGGACACTAGACAATTATTGTCTGCCTCATGGAGGGCAGGAACGCAAAAAGATTATTCTGGCAAATTCAAAAAATTCTGTAGCTGGTGTAATGAAAGGGAAATTGATCCCTATACTGCCTCTTTGACAGAGGTAGCAGATTTTTTGACAGGTCTGTTTACTAAGGGACTTCAATATAGAACAATAGCTGGATATAGGTCCATGTTATCTACAGTCTTACCGCCTATAGAAAAAATTCCTGTAGGCCAACATCCATACATAATAAGACTTTTAAAAGGTGTATTCAATTCAAGACCACCTAAAATTAAACTTTTACCGGAATGTGATCTTTTGAAAGTTTTAGACATGTTACAAAAAAGTCCATTTGAACCAATGAAAAACAGTGTTTTAAAATATGTTACTTGGAAAACTATTTTCTTATTTGCTATTACTACTTTCAGACGCTGTAGTGATCTTCAAGCATTGAGAATAGGAGATGGTAATATTAGTGTACATAGTACTGGTGTGATTTTCATTAGAGAAGGCCTTTCAAAGCAGGATCGTCCTGGACATAATGGTTCAAAAATATTTGTCCCAAGTTTTAAGGACAACAAATTATTGAATCCGAAAAGGTCATTGTTTTATTATTTGAAAATGACGGATAACTTCCGTAATTGTGACAGAAGTAACAGTAAACTGTTTTTAAGTGTAAATAGTCCGCACAACCCGGTCTCTAGTCAGACAATTTCGAATTGGATTGTCCAAACCATCCAAATGGCATATAATGACAAAAACAAGTCTGTCAAGGCGCATAGTACAAGAGCTATTGGTCCTTCATGGGCCCTATTTAATGGTTCATCTATGAAATCCATCATGGAAGCAGCAGACTGGAGTAGAGAGTCTACTTTCACGAAATTCTATTTGAGAAATCTAGAACCAAGCGTTTTATCTTAATCGTTGAATAAGAAAAAAGAAAGAAAAAATATATAAAAATAAACTTTAAAAAAATATTGTACATTCATGTATATAATATATAGATATTGAAATCCTCATTTCCGACGAGATGCGATGGAATTTTAGATGATGAATATAGACTACAAAGTGTTTGAATGATAGAAAAACAGAATATTCATTATAGTGTAAATAATAGATGAATTTTAAATGGAGAAGAGGAGGAGTGATTTTATTGTTTTAAAAATGAACAGTGTATATATATAAATTGAACAAGAAATTACTACCAACCACAGAACAAAGCACTGCTTTGAACTCTGGATGTATCCAATTATGTAAACCTATCAGGTAAGTGTAACGTAGTGAATATAAAATTATATAATTTGGTTCACAAATTTGAATTTTGTGAACGGAGTTACACTTACCTGATATACTACCCACCTCCTCCCCTCAGTAATTTCTTTTGGTGAATTCAGCTGGATTTTCGCCGGAGAAAACTGAGGTTCTAAGCGCTTAACTGATATAGATGTAGATGATTTTTAAAAGATCAGCTAAGCGCTTGAGCGAGATAAGACCAAATACCGGAGAGAATATCCAATTATGTAAACCTATCAGGTAAGTGTAACTCCGTTCACAAAATTCAAATTTGTGAACCAAATTGTATAATTTTAATATGTTGTTAGTGACAACTAAATGAAGGTCAAGTTCAATAATGGCGATTTTGTCTTTTACCGTTCAGGAGTTCTGGTTCTTGAAAGATTGAAAAATGGTGTTTCCAGTCTTGTCCGTGCATTTTCTCATGAACCATTCAACCAAAGCTTTTCAAATTTTTATATGTTGCTACTGATGACAAAATAGAGGTCAGGTTTAATAATGATGATTTTGACTTTTACGGTTCAGTAGTTATGGTTCTTGAAATATCGTAAAATGGCGTTTCCAGTCGTGTCCGTGCATTTACGCATGAACTGTTCTACCAAAGCTTCCCAAATTTTAATATGTTGTCACTGGTGACAAAATGGAGGTCAAGTTCAATGATGACGATTTTGACTTTTACCGTTCAGGAGTTATGGTTCTTGAAAGATTGAAAAATGGTGTTTCCAGTCTTGTCCGTGCATTTTCTCATGAACAATTCAACCAAAGCTTTTCAAATTTTTATATGTTGCTACGGATGACAAAATAGAGGTCAGGTTTAATAATGATGATTTTGACTTTTACGGTTCAGTAGTTATGGTTCTTGAAATATCGTAAAATGGCGTTTCCAGTCGTGTCCGTGCATTTACGCATGAACTGTTCTACCAAAGCTTCCCAAATTTTAATATGTTATTACTGATGACTTAATGGAGGTCAAGTTCAATAATGACGATTTTCACCTTCACCAATCATCAGAAATGGTTCTTGTGATATTTCCAGGACACAAATAAATGTTAATTAATCCGGTTTGCTGTCGTTGTGACAGCCTCTTGTTGTTTCTTGTGTATAATTCGGAGTTTAGTATGATGTCCATTATCACTGTACTAGTATACATATTTTTTAAGGGGCCAGCTGAAGACCGCCTCCGGGTGCGGGAGTTTCTCGCTACATTGCAGACCCATCGGTGGCCTTCGGCTGTTGTCTGCTCTATGGTCGGGTTGTTGTCGCTTTAACACATTCCTCATTTCATTTCTCAATTTTAAGATGACGAAGTAAAAATCTATTTACAGCATTCAAATCCATAAATCGGAATATATTCAAATAATTAGCATTTAGTTGTACTTATAGTTCGTAGATTATAGTAATCAAGGATTTGTATAGATCTAACTTTACAAATCCTTGTAGTAATACATGTATATATATAAGTCTGAAAATTACTCCTCACAGTGTTAGATTTAGATTTTCTACTGACAATTTTTTGTTTGTCCCTCAGCGGGATTCGAACTCACACCTTTGATACACTACAGCACCAATCGCTTAGCCTCATGTCCAGCGCTCTAGACCACTCGAACACATCCGCTATATAAAAATATAACTTCAATAGTCGTAGTGTTACCTTGTCACGGAAGGCTAATCTAGAGATAGACATGAGACACGTGTTTTATATATATATATATAAAATTTAGACTCGTTTATATATATATATACAACTCGTCTAAACATCAACCTAACAATGTTAGACCTGTAAATTTGCTTTCGCAATTTTTTTGTTCTTCCATCGCCGGGATTCGAACCCATGCTACTGCGATATCGTGACAACAAATCGCCTGCACTGTAGCCGTCCCGCGATATATACTGTCATCAGAAAGAATGTCTGACATAGAGTCAAACGTGAAGCAGCCATCGATTTCAGTTTGGGGGAAGGAATGGTATTAAACCCGAAAAATTGGGATAGCCATTTGATTTGTCTTGATTTCTCTGTGCTAAGCCCATTTAAAAATCCATAAAATCGGAATACATTCAAATCATAAATCTGTTCTTGCCGAGTATGTACAGGTTAAAAGGAAGTAAATATATATATATAGTCTCCTCCAGCGAAAAATATCTTTATAGTAAAAGAATTGTCGCATAAAAATAAAATAAAGAGTACACGGGAAATGGCAAAGTTCACAATGTCTAGTTTGAAATCCGAACAAAAAAGGGGGGCGTACGCGGTATCAGGTCCGTTCGCGCCCAATACACTTTCGCACCCTCTCGTTCGCACCTCGCACATTCGCACCCAAGGTCCGTTCGCACTCTACACGTTCGCGCCCAATTTTAATTCAAATCCCAGTTGAATAATTTGAAAATCATGATTGTTGTTTTAAATTGCTTTGGTGTAAATACTGAATGTATTATAGTTTGGTATGAGTGAAACATTGAAGATTTTAAATGAAAAACACAAAAGATAATTGTTTTAACAGCTTGGCCCCTTTCATCACATGTGTATATATGTCTCTGCTTTCATCATCATCATCTTCCAATAATGGTCAGGAGTCGTAGACGACTGTAAATATTGATCCTTTGATCTGAAACAATGAAACAATGAAATATAGCAATACACTATTATGACCAAAACATGATAAAATTTATTCAACCAGAGACATAATAATATTGTATATTAATATGTCTCTGATTCAACACACAAAAAAACGTAGTCAGAATCTCACTTCAGTTTGAAACACGTCAATGAAACAAAGTTATGCCAATACACTAACCAAAACATGATTAAGAGTTTTTCGACACAAAATAAAACATTGACAGAATTCCACTTTATTTAGAAAGGATTAATTTTTTTTTAACAATACACTATCCAAAATATAATTAAGATTTATTCAACACAAACAAAAATGTTGTCTCACTTTATTTTGAGACAATGACAACAATTAAGTTATACTTATAAGAATACACTTGCCAAAACTTTATTACAAAGTTATTCAACACAAAACCAATAAAAATTGGGTGCGAACATAGGCGGATCCAGGGGGCCTGGACCCCCCTTTCGTGGGAAAAATTTGGTTGATTATATAGGGAATCACGGAAGCATGACTGGAGTGCCCCCCCCCTTTTAGGTCAGTCAGCCTGCCCCCCTGAGGAAAAGTTCTGGATCCGCCACTGGCGAATGTGAAAGGGACCCGGATTCTGCGTAAATCTAGGCTCTACGCCCCCTTTGAATCCGCCACTGTTCAAACTTATAAAAAGTGATGCCGTACCCCATCCTGATCCCCACTCCACTCTGGAAGTGCTACTTGTATAGAGTTATCTCCCACTACTAGTTCGGCACTTTGGACAGAGAACAAACAGAAAACGAAGCCGACCCAACGCGAACAGAACTTTGGATAAACAAGGCATGAAAAGAAATTTATACAGGGAGAGCTTGCTGGTACTGCATGCTAGTATTTGCATTTGTATGGTTAATACTACTATAAAAGAAGGCACTGGCTACGGTTACATGGAAATGTAACAATAATAAAAATAGTATTGTTACATTGTAGACTAATTGCCGGAATGCAAAGTTGGGTAAGGAACCGATTAATTACGAATTTAACAATAAATATTGAGGCTACGGTTACATTGCGTTATTGTTACATGAAAAACAGCAATGTACGCTTGATTTATTAAATTCCAATCTTCTATAGTTTTGTTGCTTAATTCTTTCATATGTACCAAATAATACTTGTGATACTGACAAATAATAAATATTATTATTCAACAAATTGTGTTTGAATAGTTTTTCGTATTAATGGTTTTTATGTTCTTTAAGATACTGTCCCGAATCAGGAGCCTCTGGCCTTTGTTAGTCTTGTATGATTTTTAATTTTAGTTTCTTGTGTATAATTCGGAGTTTATCGTAGCGTCCATTATCACTGAACTGGTATACATATTTGTCAAGGGGCTTGCTGAAGGACGTCTCTGGGTGCGGGAGTTTCTCGCTACATTGAAGACCCATTGTGGCCTTCGGCTGTTGTATGCTCTATAGTCGGGTTGTTGTCGCTTTTAAGTTGACACATTCCCCATATCCATTCTCAATTTTACTTCTGATAATAAAGTAGTGTCAAAGGCGAAAATTATAGTTCAATGGTTTGTTGTTGGGAACCGAGTCGGGCTGTCCCTTTCTCAGTATTTAACTGCACACCTACTCTCATAACTGTCATTATACCTTGAACAAAGGATGAAGAGATTCATATTACCAATTTATTTTTTGGTGAAACATTTAAAACTTTGGATTGGTTTGAAACGAAACTGATTTAATAACAAGACACACATTTTATACAACTATACAAACGCAGTACTGAAAAAATGATATACCAAAAGCAAAGTTTGCTAACTGTGAACTTCTGTATACATGTATTCATTGAGGACGTTATTTAGTTTCAAAATCAGATGGAGCCTAAACCAAAGGTAACTGTTTTCCCTTTTTTTAAATCTTATCTATATACCTATATACAAATATTGTTTGGAGAGGTTTTATAAAAAAAAAATGTGTCGGACTTTAAAATGCACCAAAACCCACTTACTGGATATGTAGAAACTGTCATTGTAAATAAAAATAAATAAAGAATTTGTATGTAAAAATTGTATGTATTATAAATATAAAATACCTACTTTTATTTTATATTTAGTACATATTACTAGTCCCATCGTACATTGCCGTTTTTTTTTCATGTAACAATAACGCAATGTAACCGTAGCCTCAATAATTATTGTTACACTCGCAATTAATCAGTTCCTCACCCAACTTTGCATTCCGGCAATTAGTCTCCAATGTAACAATAATATTTTTATTATTGTTACATTTCCATGTAACCGTAGCCAGTGCCATAAAAGAAAACACCTGCCTTGAGTAAACATTTATAATACTAGAACACACCCGTGATATCGCGGGTCCGTGACTGAATTAAAGTATATAACTATGCGCAAGACTTATTTTTGTAAATAGTATTGTCATCTGATAAAGTCATGCCGATTATAAGATAGTTATCACAGTTATCTATGCTTTCAAATCGTTCTGTTTGAACCCGTCTAACTGGAACTTATCAATTATTGGTAATATTAATTATTTGGAAAACAAAAGGTGTCAACCCTGTGATTATGACCCGTGTATATATATATATATAGCATATCCTGAATACACCGTTTGGTGGTGCGCCTGTCAAATGCGAAACGTACAGATAAGGTAATAGGTAACAGATGAATAATACTATTGGTATCGGTATTGGACTCGATCCGGAACTTCTTAATTATTGGCAATATTAATTACGTGGAAAACAAAAGGGCCTTGAGTGGTGTAATTTTTAATCTACACCTTTGTACTATATTAGTTATATATAAAGTTGAATTCTTTAATTCGTCGTTTTTGCGTGATGACGGCTGACAAATTGGACCTCGTAATTTTAGTATTATAGATAACACTGGGATACTGTAAGTAATATTTAAAATGTCTAACTTTTTAAAGCATACTGTTTTGTTGTTTTGCTTTATTGTATTTGTAATTGTTTGTAACTATATATTGTCATGAATGTATATGAAGGCCGTACTTTAACCTATAATGGTTAAATTTTTAAATTGTTATTTGGATGGAGAGTTGTCTCATTGGCACTCACACCACATCTTCCTATATCTATATGCACTATGCCCCTTGAGGGTACCTCTTATGGAAATAAAAGATATTCTATTCTATTCTATTCTATAAAAGAAAAGAAAACAAAATGAATAGACCTCTATTTTAACTTGTCCAATTTACTTTATTAGCAGCTGCAGTGTTTTTAAGATACATGTACTAATAATTTAATTTTGGATGTAACATATGTCTTTTGATTGGCTGACGTTATTTTGTTATCAGCCCATATACATAATTTAGTCATGTGACCGTAACATCATCAACGTGTTTCATTGTTTTCTACGTTATAATTAAAAGAAATTATTGTAATATTTTTTCTGTCCATTTGAAATGAAATAAAAAATGTGCACACTGTTAAATAACTCGCTACGCCCTACCCGCCCCACTTTTGAAGTGTAAATCAAATTGAAGAATCAGTCTGAAAACTGAACTTATTAACGAAAAATGTTTAAACCCCAATGAATTAAGGTCTGCCAACTCCGCCCACTTTAAAAAATATTGCTTCCTTAAGTTTGTTAATTATTAGTTCGTATCCAGTCGTCCTGGTACCGTGTAGTGGTATATGTGTTGTGGCTTGATATGCCAAAGGTCTTGCATGAGTTCGAATCCCAGCATATAGTCCATATACACTGGATTTTTTCGACATGAATTTGTTAGATCTATTCTTCTCCGTATAATTAATTAAGTTTTATAGTGGATTTGACATTCCTGCCAAAATGTTACAGAACAAAGGAAAGCATGCACAACATAGAAACTCAAACTGGGGTGGTCTGGGAGGGGTGATCCGTCTCAGATTACCCCTGTTAGAACAAAGGAGCTGGGATGTAATCTTTTGGTAAAACATAACACTTGTATGCAATATTTCTGCAGATACAGATGCAGATAAAAAAAAAATTGAATCAGATAATGATTGCCCCATATTTCATGAAACTGGCAAAACTTCCAGTGAATAAACTTATAGACAGACTAGCTGAGGTTAACAATTATTAATTATTAATTATTTTTATAACAATATTCTAAACATGCTAGATAGTATATCTGATGAGTTAATATTTTTAATTCTAAGTTGCTTATTGAGTAGTTTCAAGTCATGCACTAGTGATTGTCTTCATGGACCAATGAGTTAGGTTTGTTATAACTGTTTAGGTTTTACAAGTTTGGGGTATCACAACTCTCTCTTCTTTATAACGATTGGTTCAATAAGTCACATGTCTTTTTTGGAGGGAAATTCTATTGTCTTGGTTAGAATTTGCTTATATCTTGAACTGAGGGGTGATGATATAGTTTGTACTCATATTTAATGGACATCTTTAATTTTATAAATAAAAAAGGTAAGTTTTCTATAACATGTTATACATTTGTAATATGTCATATTTCAACATATATATAACTAATATGATTTTATTGCATAAAATGGTCAAAATGAGGGTTACACTAATGACTGGACCGAATGACAGGACCGAATGACAGGACCAAATGAAAAATGCTAATAACTTTTTCGTTTCTTGAAGGATTGATCTCAAATTTGAAACATAATAAGGTTTCATCATTTGATATATAGATTTAAGAAAAAATAAATAAAAAAATTGTAAGAAACTTTAGAAAACGTGACATTGCCAAATTCTGACAATGACAGGACCAACATCGAGAATGACAGGACCAAATAAAAATGCTAATAACTTTTTTATTTTTCAAAGAAATTATCTCAGATTTGAAATATAAAATGATATGTCATATTTTGACACCAAAATGTTATAAAAAATGTAAATTTATTTTCAAAAACTTTCAAAAACGTGACATGACCATCGCTGGCTGAGAGGACCATCTTGGACAATGACCGGACCAGATGAAATTGCTAATTTCTCTTTTGTTTCTCAAAATATTTTTCTGAAATTTGAAATATAATAAGATTTCATCTTTGATAAATAGATTAAAGAAAAAAAATGAAAAAAAATGTAAGAAACTTTAGAAAACGTGACATGACGAACTCTGATAATGACATGACCAACATCGACAATGACAGGACCAAATCAAAATGCTAATAACTTTTTTTATTTTTCAAAGGAATTCTCTCAGATTTGAAATATAAAATGATATGTCATATTTTGAAACAAAAATGTTATAGAAAATATAAAAAGTTTAAACGTGGCATGACGATCGCTGACTTACATAACCAACCTCGACATTGACAGGACCAGGTGAAATTGCTAATTACTTTTTATTTCTAAAAAAAAATTCTCGGAAATTTGAGATATAATCAGATTTAAGCATTTTATAGATAAAGATAGGAATAATATAGGAAAAAAATGTTAAACGTTTGCTGTAATGTGACCTCGACACGTAATAGTCAAAGTTGTGACTGAGTGCGGAAATATGAAGATAGATAGATAGGACCAAATAAATATGCTATTCACTATTTTTAATTTTGAAAAGAAATTATGTCAGATTTAAAATATAATAAGATCTCATCTTTTAAAACATCAATTTTGCGAAAACGTGAAATGACTAAAGTTTTTCTATAGAAATCCTGGTTGAAATTTATAATAATAATAAAAAAAAAGAGCACACATTGAGATTGAATGAATAAGTTTTAAGAAAATAAGGGGAAAACATAACTTGGGGAAAACGTTAGGTCTGCGAACGCCCAACGCGTTATTTGAACTTTTTATTGGTAAATTGTTGAGCTTGAGAAACTTTGTAGATTTATATATTTCTGTGAAAGTCTGTCCTACTGGTTAGTACAACTATATGTTTATTTATGTAACTATGTATTTGGTTTATGAGAATAAAGACCATTCATTCATTCATTTATTCAGAATACTTTGTATATTAATTACCGGTCATAATCTGACACGTCTGAAAACAATTATAAGGTAGCAAACAAAAGGTGTGACATAAGCCATAAATAAGTTGATAAATTCAATAAAGATTGTGATGACAGTAATAAAAATCACATAATAGTTCATGTCGTTGTTTTATTAATATTTTCAGAACAGTAAATAATTATTTCCATGTATGCTTGAGTATATGCAGGGTATATCTTGATAATTTCCCCCCTCATAATAAATAAATAAATAAACATGTCTTGAAGTATGCCCGACTCTTGCATGCATGATTTCTTGGTAGTTTTAAATATTTTCATAAAATTTATGTAACTGAATCAAACATTTTCACGGACTTCTTTAAAAAGTTTGATACCTTTCCAAAGTGGCTTAAATTGGGCTTCATGATGTCAAGAAATATTATGATGATTATTCAATAAATCTTAATTAATCTATAGTTTAATGAACTATCTCTTAAACTAAAAACTGATTATATAAAATTGAGAATGGAAATGGGGAATGTGTCAAAGAGACAACAACCTGACCATAGAAAAAACACAACAGCAGATAATATAACATATAAATATTTCAACAACAGCAGATATTATAACATATAAATATTTCTTGAAAGATCTCTTAAGGTAGCACAATACAAAGATTTTTTTACTTCCAATCACTAACATTTGAAATGCTGTAACTTTCTTATGAATGCATAGAAAATAATAAAAGAGGTACATATAGATAGATAAAAGATTAATCTTTTAAATGAATGTAATATTTTTATTATGCAATCATTATGTAATCAATTATTATGTAATTAGTGGCAAAATCTGGGTAAGGTCACTTGAATGAATTTAGCTCTTTCATCTCTTTAACTATACAGAAAATTTTAACGAAATCTTAATCAACACATCATGGGCTTCAAAAGGGTGTCTCAGATTGTCTCTATTGTATTCTTTTCTCTCATAAATCTCCAATTAGTGAAACATCCTAACCACATAAAAGAAGATAATGTTTAATTAGGTGCAAAATTTGTTCTATACATTCTATCTGAAATCTGAGACACCCTTTTGTAGATAATGACCATAGGAACAACATATAATAAAATCAAGCCTCTAGGGATACCTATGCAGAAGCTAATTTCATTTGAAAGTGGAAATGTGGTGAAAAATATTTTAGACACCGTTAACATTATAATTGGTTACATAATTGTTGCATAATGCTAACATTGCATTTATTTGAAAGAGTAATCTGTTAGCTATCCAAAACTACCACCTTTATAAATTTTCAAGCAATTTTAAGAAAGTTACAGCATTTTAAAACTTGGTAGTTGGAGTTATAAAATCTTTGTATTGTGCTACCTTAAAAGACTTTCTTAAATATAGTGAGCACTCGTGTCTTTTTGTCCTGTGACTCTCCGTCAACATACGTTTAGTAGCTAGGTCAAGATATTTAACCACCATAGAATATATTTTCCTGAATTTATAAGATATATCTTATTAATTATGGATCAAAATTGAACAATTTCAGTAAAATAAGAAAGAAATTATGATTTATCATCGGCCAGATCATAGCTGATGTTGGTCAGGTCACACAACCACAAGCTTTCAATACGTTTTTTTTCTATAGTTTTCTTATATGATGTGCAAAATGGTCTAAATTGTCATTATTCAAATTTGAGAGGAATATTCTGACAAATGTTATGCATAATTAGCATTTTTAAGTTGTCCTGTCATTAATTGCGATGATTGTCTTGTCATTGACAACGTTAACCAGGTCACAGTTCAGCAAGCATTTTATACCTTTTTCTAAATATGTATGTATAAAATGGTATAATCTATTCTTCACATATTTTAAATTTCATAGAAATATTTTGAGAAATAAAAGAGAAATTAGCAATTTCATCTGGTTCGAAGGGTTCGGTCATTGTCGAGGTTGGTCCTGTCAGTCAGCGATGGTCATGTTACGTTTTTGAAAGTTTTTGAAAATAAATCTATACTTTTTATAACATAAATATTTTAAAATGTGACATATCATTTTACGTTTCAAATCTGAGATAATTCTTTTGAAAAATGAAAAAAATTATTAGCATTTTTACTTGGTCCTGTCATTGTCAAAGTTGGTCATGTCATTTACAGATTATCAGAGTTGGTCATACACGTTTTTGAAAGTTTTTGAAAATAAATTTACATTTTTTATAACATTTTGGTGTCAAAATATGACATATCATTTTATATTTCAAATCTGAGATAATTTCTTTGAAAAATAAAAAAGTTATTAGCATTTTTATTTGGTCCTGTCATTCTCGATGTTGGTCCTGTCATTATCAGAATTTGGTAATGTCACGTTTTCTAAAGTTTCTTACAATTTTTTTATTTATTTTTTCTTAAATCTATATATCAAATGATGAAACCTTATTATGTTTCAAATTTGAGATCAATCCTTCAAGAAACGAAAAAGTTATTAGCATTTTTCATTTGGTCCTGTCATTCGGTCCAGTCATTAGTGTAACCCTCAAAAGGAAAGATTCTAGATATTTTGAAGGTGAAACATGTCAGGAATAATTATCAATTTGCCAAGTTTTGTGAATCAATTACATCAATTGTGGAAAAATGTTTGAAGTCATGTTCCAATATTTCTGGTATAGGGTCCATTCACCCTGAGTTCGTTCGCCCATTTTTGTTTGGAGGGGTGGGGTGGGGGGGGGGATAAAAACTTTAAACATCGTAATCATTAAAAAAAATATTAGCACACAATCATTTTGTTAGACAAATTACATAATATATCTCGGTTTAAAACTGTATAAACAAATTTAACTTTTAGCAGCAACAGTCATGATTATGTTTTTATTGCAGATATCGAACCAGACTAAGATTGTACATGATGTAGTACCACAAGGTTTCCAGAGTTTTGTTTATACAGGACATTTGTACCTCATACAAGGTAGGTTTGCATTCTGTTTATTGTCTCGACTTGAAAATTATATAAATCAATAGTACTGACATCACGCTATGTTTCTTTTAAATCATATATTGATGGTCAATATGAAAATGATATGACGCCACACATAACACAGAATGCTTCAGTGGTTTCCTATATAATCAACCAAATTTTTCCCAAAACACGGAACCCTCCCCCCCTTGATTCGCCTATGACTTTATAAATTGTGACTTGCAATTTAAATAAAAAAATGTAGTTTTTTTATGCCCCACCTATGCTAGTAGAGGGGCATTATGTTTTTTATGTCCCACATAGGATAGTAGAGGGGCATTATGTTTTTTATGTCCCAATTAGGATAGTAGAGGGGCATTATGTTTTCTGGTCTGTGTATCCATTTGTTCACCTGTCCATTCGTCCGTCCGTCCCGCTTTCTGACAGGTTACTTAAGTTTTTGGTCAAGGTACTTTTTGTTGAGCCTTCGACTTTAGTCGAAAAAGCGAGACTAAGCGATCCTACATTCCGTCGACATTGGTGTCCACAGCGTCGACAAATATTCACTCTGTGGTTAAAGTTTTAGAAATTTTAATAACTTTCTTAAACTATACTGGATTTCTACCAAACTTGGACAGAATTTTGTTTATGATCATAAGATAGTATCCAGAAGTAAATTTTGTATCTTACTTATAAATGAACTGAGTTTTTTTCTGCAGGGAAACGTTACATTCACTCTGTGGTTAAAGTTTTTTGAATTTTAATAACTTTCTTAAAATATCCTTGGTTGGAATCAAACTTAGGACAGACACTTGTTTATGATCATAAGATAGTATCCAGAAGTAAATTTTGTTAAAAAATAAATCCATTTTTTCCATATTTTACTTTCATTTTGACTTTTAAATGGACTTAATTTTTTCGGCAGGGAAATATTACATTACATTCATAATTTATAATCATAAGATAGTATCCAGAAGTAAATTTTGTAAAAAGATAACTCCATTTTTTCTGTATTTTACTTTTAAATGGACTTAGATTTTCTTCCAGTTAACATTACATACAGTCTGCAGTTAAAGTTTTCAAAACGTTTATTAGATTCATTAACTATCCTTGATTTTTACCAAACTTGTACAGAAGCTTCTTACATTCAAAAGATAGTATCAAGAGGAATATTTTTATTGATTTTTTTCCCTCATTTTTGTTGAGCCTGCCATTTACAGCAAAAGAAGGCGAGACACTGGGTTCCGCGGAACCCTTACAAATTTTTGATGAAGTTGAAGTCTAATCAACTTGAAACTTAGTACACATGTTCCCCATGGTATGATCCTTCTAGTTTTATTACAAAATTAAAGTTTTGACCTTAATTTCACAGTCCACTGAAAATAGAAAATGATAGTGCAAAGTTCAGGTTTTTGGTCTAGGTAGTTTTTGACACACATTCTTGTTATATTATGTCATATCTTATTTTAATTTGAGGTTTACAAAGTATGCAAATATTTACTTTAAAAAATATGTTTTAAATGTATGATATATCTAATATGTTATTAATTTCAAATTAAATAAGATATCTAATTGAAAATACAACATATATTTTAAATTGATAGGATATTTTTTTAAAATTGAACGATATGAAAATGACTTCCAATGCACATGACAGGGAATTTAACCTGTCTTCATTTATCTGGCACATCACATACCTACTATTCTGATTGCAATGTAATAAACTTTTGTCCAGGCCTGTGACTTTTGACCCATAGGTAGACATAGTGTTCCTACATTGTGTCATCAGCAGTACTATTTCAAGACTTGATATTTAGGTGTATCATAAGCCAAAAATCAAGATCACATAACAACCATGAAATACTATTCCAAGACTTGATATTTAGGTGGATCATAAGCCAAAGATCAAGACTAAATGATTACCATGTACTTCTTAAATTATTAAAACACCCTTTATCCAATGCTAAAGCCCAAATATGGTTATATCATCAGGTCACATGTTTACCGTATAGTGTAAAAATGTTTACCGTAACATGTAAAAATGTTTACCGTAACATGTTAAAAAGTTTACTGTAACATGAACATTAGCTAAATATAGATAATTGTAACCATACTGGGATTTTTCACCGGTTAACTCAACCGCCGGTTAACACAACCGCCGGTCAACTCAACTGCCGGTTACCATATCTATATAAATCATTGCCAAGAATCTGTCCGGTTTAAGGGAGATAACTCAATTTGATAACAATTAATTGTATCGACAAGGACGATAACCCATCCTCGCTCCACATGAGGTTACTTGAAAATTTGACATGTGCGATAAGACGCACAATTGAGGGGTCGAACACCCGCTGTTTTGTAAAGATAATTTCAGTGAAAACCAATACCAGATGTTATCTTTAAGATAATTTCGAATCATGTTTTCTGTATTTTGTTGCAGTTTGTTAAATTGATTGAAGGCCGGAGAGATCTTCGATCTATGTTGAAACCCGGGACTTCTAAAGAAGATTATAAGTCCTAGTTAAAACGTCTCACGATGTTTGATCTCAATTGGTAAATGTAAGGCCGTGTTCACACCAAACGCTGTGTACAGTAAACATGTTTACATTTGGTTTAATGTAATGCACACTAGTTTCACATTAAATTTGTTCACATCTATACACCTTGTTTAGCTACCTGTACATAAGTTTTGTTCACACTTGTAAACTATATGTCATTTAAATGTTCATTAAGTAGAACAAAATTCAAATTTTCAAACAACTTTTGTAGCAGTTAGGGAACGGCAATTTGACTTTAAAAAACAGGGGGGGGGGGGGGGGGGGGGGGTGATTTTACCACAATTTGATTTTTTTTAAATCGGGTCATACAGATGATTAGAATGCACAAATATTCTGAATCCAAAGTTTGCCCATACATTATAGTGTCAAATATTGAATTGGTACCATAGAAAAAAGAAAAAAAAAACTTTCGCCCGAGAAAAAATTCTGACTCAGACCCCCTCCCCCCTTTTTTTAACCCCTTTTTTTAAATAAAGTGGTTGCTCCTTTACGAAAGTCATTTTGGATGATTTGCAGTAGTTTAAAGGTGTCTCGATTACGCATTAAAAACGTAGACTGCATCAGCTAGCTTACAGACCAGACGAAGAAATAGAATTATGATGTTAAGGATCACTACATTTCTATCTTTTCTGTTTGTTTTAAATGGTATTTTTTCTCCAAGGAGTATTTAGCAAAAGGAGGGGGTTATGGTTTTTTCTAACTGTATTTTAACGGACTTGAGACACTGCACAAACAAACAATTAGCCTCACCCTTTTTCAGTAATGCATTTATGAGTGAATCGTTGTTTGAGTAAAGACCAGTGGCAAATATTTCTGTCAGTGCGTACGTCCAGTCGATTCGGGAAGACCTTTTCAAATGAATTATGTGTTCGGCAATGATGATGGATGAGTCTTGATAAGGGGTTAATAAGGCTACGTAAAAAAAATATAACAAATAAATATATCAAGTTTAGACAAATATTTCTGCAAAGAACTTTATTAATAACTTAATAAGTGTTATAAGTATCAATTCTATATATAAATCGCTTCTTTTTTAAATATACATGGGAAAATTAAAGTTCTAAATGCCTAGTGTTGTGTACACTTAACCTACACAAGGCCTACATCGACTATCGACTGCATGTAGACAAAACATGATTAACACTACATGTAAACATTGAGTTTTATCAATGAGAACGTAATGATGTTTAGTTTATGTGTGAGTTACACTAACACAACACCGAGTTTAGGTCAATGTGAACACGGCCTAAGATGCATATAAATAAAAATAGATATTATTTTTTAAAATGAATTCAGCATCAAACTGACTGAAATGTAATTGAAATTTTAGTACAACTATTTCACATGTAATTGGCTGAAAGGCTGTTGTCTTACGATTCTTTTTTTATTCATATAATCTGATGTGCAGTAGTTGTCGTTTGTTTATGTGATTCACAAGTGTTTCTATTTTTTTATATATATATTAGACCGTTGGTTTTACACTAGTAATTTTTGTGGCCCTTTATAGCTTGCTGTTCGGTGTGAGACTAAGCTCCGTGTTGAACACCGTACCTTGACCTATAAAGGTTTATTTATACAAATTGTGACTTGGATGGAGAGTTGTCTCATTGGCACTCATACCACATCTTCCTATATCTATAACTGGTACCTCAAGAATTCGAAATGTCTTTCATTTTATTTAATTTCAAACATTCATCGACAGTTCAAAATTATTAAATTTAACAGTATACTTTGAGTGCGGATATTAACACAATTCCTCGAGTAAAATAAAGTGTTGTTGGTTAATGTCGGTCATATTTCTTTTCGTAAATTGTTTTGTTATGAATGTAGTCTTCTCAATTGAATAATTTTATATTTTTTTTATGTTGGGGCCTTTTATAGCCGATTAAAAGGTATGTGTTTCTCATTGTTGAAGGCCGTACGGTTGCCTATAATTAAATACGTCCACTTCATTTGAACTTTGGAGGATAGTTGTCTTATTAGCAATCATACCACATCTCTTTGTTTTTTTTAAATATTTTTTTGGATGTGTACTGGTGGATAATTTATCTTCAAATCGGTACTTTAGATCTTTTGTATTCTGTACATAAGTTTCATACCAATCTGACAAGGAAGCCTTTTCTACTAATTTCAACAGTTTTGTCGTGTGTTGTGCTTTCATACCACATATATATTTGAGCACTCACAAACATTTTAACCCCACTGAATATCACGGTTTCTAGTTCCGTTTTATAAAGCCAGGAACAAATTACTTGTAACTATGTGGTTGTCGTTTCTTGCTGTCTGAAATATTTATTTTCTTGGTGTTATTGATTAAGCATATACCAGTTCGTTAAATTGGGTTTCCCCCTATTTTCATTGTTTCGACATTTAACATGAGATCTGTTATATAGCACGTTTAACCCACCGCATTTTTGTGCTTGTCCCAAGTAAGGAACATCTGGCCTTTGTTAGTCTTGTGTGTGTGCGTGCGTGCAAGTTTTTTTTTTTTTTTAAACTTTGGTTCATTTATGTTACGGAGTTTGGTGTGGCGTTCTTTTTGCTGAAATATAGTTAACAATTTTGTGTATAGGGGCAAACTAGCGCACGCGGAATATTCTTGTGTTGCATTTAAGACCAATTTGTGGATTTGGGCCGTTTTTTGCTCTTTGGTCGGATTGTTGTCTATCTTTTTTACACATTTTTCGTTTCCATTCTCATTGCCAATCATACCACCTCGTCTTATTTTGTAAATTATCGTATTAACTTCTAAGTTAAACAGAGATATAAATAAGTAGTTTACATATATCTATGGCTCTGTTTAAATCATTTATGAAGGAAAAGAAAGTGTTTCATACATTATGATAGCCAAATTATTCAATTAAAGTTTACAGAACCCTATATAGTAGTAGCCTGTGAATTTCGTGGGTGGAGAGTAGGTCATCCCGTTAAAATTATAAAATTAAATAAAGTTATGTCTGAAAATGAAATCTCGGAAATGTCATATTTATTGACCCTTTCCTGGTTTCAATCAAATAGTACAAGCTTCCAGCATCGTTTCCACCATATATCCACAGGTATATAGCCTGAAGCTGACATGTTAATTGTCATGCAAGTACCTGTTCAAAGCTAACAATCGTTATCGGGTTTTTTATGAAATTATTGACTTTTTATTTAATATTGTTTCGGTTCAACGAATTTTAATTCAGTTGAAGAGCTTGGGATCAAATAAAATGACAAAGCAATTCTATAAACAGTAGTTTATTTTCAATTTATACAAGAATACTGTTGTATTTAGAGATATATGTTAGTTTCGATTATTTAAGTCACCAACAAGTTTCTTTATTTTATATCATCATGGTAAAACGTGTCTTGAAAGGTGTTAACTTTCTAATGTATTGTGGGCACACATTATTCGTATATTTAGTTTTAGCAAGGATTTGTATAGTTACACTATACAAATCCTTGGTTTTAGGAAATTAATAACAGAAACTTAGTTTTGATGAAAGATCTGTTATCTGATTTTAACTTGCCGTATCAAGTAGTCGAATTCAGATGCATTCTATATGCTGATTTATGCACTGTTAAATCGCGACGAAACAGAATTGTTCTCCTTTAAGATTGTGTATTGAAATCGTGATAAAAATAGCATTAAAAAGGTTATACAAGTATTGTTACGAAAAAGAGCCAAAAGGACCAGTTAAAATGCAACTATAGTCACTGGAGGAGTTGTCTCATTGACAATATGCAATCATACAGCTACTGCTGAACTTCTTTTTTTTTATTACCAAATATGAATAGAAGCAATTTAATCCCATTAATTAAAAAAAAAGTGATTGTGTATTGATAAAACACTCAGCTGTACGTGCATCTTTTGAATACAATGCGTTTAGATTACGATTGCATCCTCATACTTTATTTAATATCGGTTATAAGCACGTGAAAACAGACACAAACAAAAACTTTGATTAAAATTAACTTCAATTATAAAAACGTGAATTTCATATTATTTAGTGTTTTGTAATTCCTTCAGCCCTAAACATAGTCAATACAAAACGTCGTTTAAACTATATCACATGAATTATTATGTCTCAGCGTGACTGTATAAATAAGATTGTGTAACAGGCTGCTATCTGTTTACACAAACAATGTATCCTGTTGTCAAATAGAAATTGATAGAATAAAAACTTAAAATCGCCTACTTTTAAATCAAATTTGGTGCAAGTAGACATTAACCAATTTAAAAATAAACTACACCTCTTTAAACTATAACTTTTCATCTTTCTCTTGGTCTCAACAGGTAAGGAATGTCATCAGTAAAAGTATTTTATTTATTTTTTCAAAACTGACCACTTTTCCTAAAAATGACATTTTCTGCAAGAATAACGGCAAATGTAAGCCATTTGACATCCTTTTAAGAAAAATCTAAATTTGTTGCATTAAGTTTAAACATTAATTTAAAATAATTTATATCATTAAAAAGAAGACACATTAAGGATTGTGGTGATCTCAACAGTGAAGAAAAGAACTGAGAAGAAAATCGAATATCGTCTGTTAAAGATTATTTTCCATACAACTTCTATATAACGATTGTATCCATGTAGGGTATCTGAATTCACGCATGCGCAATGTCGACCGGACTGATTCTTGACAATGAGGGTGCAAACATTAATCCACCATTCTGCCTTATGTCAGTACACCTTTCCTATATTGCCTAGTATCAAGGATTAGTTAAGAAGGCGAAACATTTCAGTGTGTGCACTCTTGTAAGCAATAGGGCTAGTATATTCCGTGTGTGGAAGGACTGTAAGGTGTACATGTCCAACTGGCAGGTGTCATCTGACCTTGACCTCATTTTCATGGTTGTGGTCAAAGTTAAGTGTTTGAGTTTTGGTCTTGTTATCTAATACTATATGCCATAGGTCAACTATATTTGGTGTATGGAAATATTTTATGATCTATATGTCAGTCGCACAGGTTTTATTTGACCTCAACCTCATTTTCATGGTTTATTGCTCAGTGTTAAGGTTTTGTAATTAGGCATATTTTTCTTAAAATATGATAGGGTATATTTGTTGTATGGAAGCATTGTTAGCTGTTCATGTCTGCCTGGCATGGTTCATCTGACATTGACCTCATTTTCATGGTTCATTGGTCTTTGTTTAGTTATCTTGGTTAATGTTAAGTTTATGTGACAGTTTTTAATAAAGCTCTATACTTAGGACTATCAACATAATATCAATGATTAGTAAAGAAGGCGATACTTAGGACTATCAACATAATATCAATGATTAGTAAAGAAGGCGAGACATATCAGCGTGTGCACTCTTGTTCTTCTAGATAACATTACATATAGTCTGCAGTTCAAGTTTTTAACATAACTGAGCTTGGATTTTTACCTAACGTACTTTGTTGAACCTGGGACTAACAGCAAAAGTAGGCGAGACACTGTTTTTTCATTTTGTCTAGTTCCTATGAACGAGTGATAGATCCAGAAATGTTCATCAATGGGGGCCCATTGAATGCCTAAGAGGGGACCCGCTCCTGTCAAGGGACAGTGATTCCCTATATAATCAACAAAAATCTCCCCAGAAAATAGGGCCCCTTTTAATCCACCTCTGTGTACACACATTTTTACCTTTTGGTCCCCCTTCCCCATCCTCTTATTCCCCTTTTGGATTTATCTGACATTGACACAACTTTCCCAGATTGGGGACTGTTAGGTGCTTCTCACTAACATGTCTAACCTCACCACAATATGTATGAATGTGTCTGTCCTTAGTCAGGAGACTGTAATTCAGTGGTAGTTATTTTTTGCTGTCTCACATATTTGTTTTTTTGTCTCGCCTTGACTGAGTCAAAAAGCGAGACATAGGTATGCTGTTTCCACCTTGTATTAGGTTGTGAATAGGTCAATTTATGGGGAACCACTAGTGGTAGGTCAATGATATTTGGTATGCAGTTGTATAGGCAATTGGCATATTTCATTTTCATGGAGATTTTTTGACTCTGCCCCCTCAGTCATGGTCTATAGACTTTGAAAATTAACATGTATTTGTTTGTGATTAGGTTAGTTCAATGGGAACCATTAGTGGTAGGCCAATGTTAATTGGTTTTCAGTTGTATAAGCATTAGCACATCTCAATTCCATGGAGAATATTTGGCACGCCCCCTCAGTCATGGTCTATTGACTTTGAAACTTTTGCTTAGTTTACATGTATTAGTTTGTGATTAGATTAGTTTAAGATGAACTGCTAATGTTAAGTCAATGATATTTGGTATGCAAATGTTTTAGCATTTGAAAGTATCATTTCCATGGAGATTATATATATACAAATGTAGCCCCACCCCTGATCATGGTTCATTGACTTTGAAACTTTAACATAGTTTACAAGTTAATGTTTGTTTTTAGGTTTGTTTAAAGGGAACGACTTATAATGAGTCAATGGTAATTGGTATGCAGTTGTATTAGCAGTGTCACATCTCATTCCATGGAGATTGTTTAGCCGTGTACCTTCAGTCATTGTTCCTTATTTTGTACTTTTATTAGGGCATTAGTTTTTCTCGTTTGAATTATTTTACAATGGAAATTTTGAAGCCTTTTATAGCTGACCATGTCGTATGGGCTTTGCTTATTGTTGAAGGCCATACTGTGGCTTATACTACAGTTGTTAATTTCTGGTCATTTGGTCTCTTGTTGAGAGTTGTCTCATTGGCAATCATACCACATCTTTTTTTTATAAAAAATTACCAATTCAAAATTTATCAAATTAAACTTTTCATATGAATGGCTGATTAAACTCAAACAAAATGTGTGGTATGAGTGCCAATGAGACGACTCTCCATCCAAATAACAATTTATAAAGTTAAACCATTTTAGGTCAAGCATACTTTAGGAATAATAAATGTTATTTTTACTTTTCAGTATGTTGAGAGAAGTTCAGAACAAGCTATTATAATTGAAGAGGAGTTGTCAGCACGTCATCTTTGAATAAATTCAGTTGTATTAGAAGTGAAGCCTAAACAGAAATGAGACATTTATCAAATAATTTAAAGACGACATGGATTTTATCTGGACTAGCATTTGTATGACCCAAATGTGGTATTTTTCATATGAAGACTTACAAGGCAAATAATTGGCTGTGGCAAACATGTGTATATATTTGACATGTTTAAAGACTTGAAGAACTTGTACTGCCGCCTTCAGATTTCAGTAGAATTTGTTTAAGACAGTAAATTCTGAGTATGAATTGGAAAATTTTTGCTCATTTCTTATTTTCTTTCTTGAAACTTATTACAAAATAAATTCTTATATACTAATTCTTGAAATTTACAAGTTTATTTTTTGCCTGAACGTACAACTCAATGCACTGGTTATTTACACAGAAAACTACATTTATCTCTCAGCCATATTAAAAGAAAATGATAAATGGTAGGATTTCAAATGAGACAACTATCCTTAAATAAATGCCAATGATCAAAGATAATGAATACCTTATAGTGTATCATGGATTCCATACGAAAGAGAGATTACTATATAAACGTATTGTATATAAGGTATCTTATGTACTTTATAAGATATCTTATAAATTATATATGATATCTCCTATAATATATAAGATGTCTTATACAATTTATAAGATATCTATGATATCTTCTATATTATGAAAGATATCTTATATAATTTATAAGATATCTAATAAAGAAAAGCATTAACTTACGATATCTCATTAACTTTATAAGATATTTTATATAGTTTATAAGATATATCAAATAGTTTAAAAAGATATCTTATATAGTTCATTAGATATTTTATATAATTCATTAGATATGTTATATAGTTCATGCAATATCATACATAGTTTATGAGATATCACATAAAGCTTATGAGATATCATATATAGTTTATAAGATATCTTATATAAAATATGTTACTTATTGTAATCCGTTTACTTTTCTACATTGGTTAGAGGTATAGGGGGGTGGGGGGGGGGGTTGAGATCTCACAAACATGTTTAACCCCGCCGCATTTTTGCGCCTGTCCCAAGTCAGGAGCCTCTGGCCTTTGTTAGTCTTGTATTATTTAAATTTTAGTTTCTTGTGTACAATTTGGAAATTAGTATGGCGTTCATTATCACTGAACTAGTATATATTTGTTTAGGGGCCAGCTGAAGGACGCCTCCGGGTGCGGGAATTTCTCACTACATTGAAGACCTGTTGGTGACCTTCTGCTGTTGTGTTTTTTTATTTTGGTCGGGTTGTTGTCTCTTTGACACATTCCCCATTTCCATTCTCAAATTTATTATAAGATATCTAATAAACTTAAGAAGATAAAGTATATGTACTATATCTTATATACTACATAGGATATCTTATAAACTATATAAGATATCTAATATCTTCTATATTATATAAGATATCTTAGAAAAACAGATTATATAAGATATTGTATTTGCTATATGAGATATCTTATTTATTTTATGAGTACATTATATTTAAGATATCTTATTAATTATATGAGATATCTTGAAATTGGAATAAATAGTAAAACAGCTTGCCATATAATAAACTTATAACAATTCATTGTTAGATAGATATGAGTATGTGGTATGAGTTTCAATGAGGCAATTCACCATCCAAGTCATAATTTGTAAAGATAATGATTAAATAAAATTGAGAATGGAAATGGGGAATGTGTCAGAGACAACAACCTGATCATAGAAAAAAACAACAGCAGAAGGTCACCAACTGGTCTTCAATGCAGCGAGAAATTCACGCACCCAGAGGCATCCTTCAGCTGGCCCCTAAACAAATATATACTAGTTCAGTGATAATGAACGCCATACTTATTTCCAAATTGTACACAAGAAACTAAAATTAAAATGATACAAGACTAACAAAGACCAGAGGCTCCTGACTTAAGACAGGCCCAAAAATGCAGCGGGGTTAAACATGTTTGTGAGATCTCAACCCTCCCCTGTATTTTGAAACTTTCTTGTTTTACTCTATAGTTGAGTTGCTGTCACACTGTGTTTACCAGAATGCAACATCTTATTCAATCCTAAAATTAGATATATTGTATAGAAAAGTTATTTCGCTTCTTAACACAGGCAACTTGGATTCAAGGATTTTGTTATTCTTTTAGTTGTTATATTTAAAAATTATTTTCAGTGACTGAAAATGAAAAACATGACAACATTATGTATCAGTTAGCATTAGATACTTGTGTACACGTATGGGAAGTTAAGTCTCCATCTGTGTTTAGGGTTCACAGATACTATACCTCTGCTCTGGGTATAGTAACGTCCCCTACCATACGTATCAAGTATCCATTCTTACTGATACAAACTGAGAGTGAGGAGGCTCAGTTCGACTGAGAGTGAGGAGGCTCAGTCAAAACATATTTGCTTTTACGGTACAAACTGAGAGTGAGGGGGCTCAGTCTGCATGTTAAGCTCTGTAACATGTTTTTACAATACAAACTGAGAGTGAGGGGGCTCAGTCTGCATGTGAAGCTCTGTAACATGCTTTTAAGGGGAAGTGGGTATTTTAATTGTTTTTATCCAAATTTTAATTTGGGGTATTTTACTGTTTTTACTGATACAAACTGAGAGTGAGGGGGCTCAGTCTGCATGTGAAGCCCTGTAACATGCTTTTAAGGGGAAGTGGGTATTTTAATTGTTTTTATCCAAATATTAATTTGGGGTATTTTACTGTTTTTACTGATACAAACTGAGAGTGAGGGAGCTCAGTCTGCATGTGAAGCTCTGTAACATGCTTTTAAGGGGAAATGGGTATTTTAATTGTTTTTATCCAAATTTTAATTCGGGGTATTTTACTGTTTTTACTGATACAAACTGAGAGTGAGGGGGCTCAGTCTGCATGCCGTGAAGCTCTGTAACATGCTTTTAAGGGGGAATGGGTATTTTAATTGTTTTTACCCAAATTTTAATTTGGGGTATTTTACTGTTTTTACTGATACAAACTGAGAGTGAGGGGGCTCAGTCTGCATGTGAAGCTCTGTAACATGCTTTTAAGTGGAAATGGGTATTTTAATTGTTTTTATCCAAATTTTAATTTGGGGAATTTTACCGTTTTTACTGATACAAACTGAGAGTGAGGGGGCTCAGTCTGCATGTGAAGCTCTGTAACATGCTTTTAAGGGGAAATGGGTATTTTAATTGTTTTTATCCAAATATTAATTTGGGGTATTTTACTGTTTTTACTGATACAAACTGAGAGTGAGGGGGCTCAGTCTGCATGTGAAGCTCTGTAACATGCTTTTAAGGGGAAATGGGTATTTTAATTGTTTTTATCCAAATTTTAAATTGGGGTATTTTACTGTTTTTACTGATACAAACTGAGAGTGAGGGGGCTCAGTCTGCATGTGAAGCTCTGTAACATGCTTTTAAGGGGAAATGGGTATTTACATTGTTTTTATCCAAATATTAATTTGGGGTATTTTACTGTTTTTACTGATACAAACTGAGAGTGAGGGGGCTCAGTCTGCATGTGAAGCTCTGTAACATGCTTTTAAGGGGAAATGGGTATTTTAATTGTTTTTATCCAAATTTTAATTTGGGGTATTTTACTGTTTTTACTGATACAAACTGAGAGTGAGGGGGCTCAGTCTGCATGTGAAGCTCTGTAACATGCTTTTAAGGGGAAATGGGTATTTACATTGTTTTTATCCAAATATTAATTTGGGGTATTTTACTGTTTTTACTGATACAAACTGAGAGTGAGGGGGCTCAGTCTGCATGTGAAGCTCTGTAACATGCTTTTAAGGGGAAATGGGTATTTTAATTGTTTTTATCCAAATTTTAATTTGGGGTATTTTACTGTTTTTACTGATACAAACTGAGAGTGAGGGGCTCAGTCTGCATGTGAAGCTCTGTAACATGCTTTTAAGGGGAAATGGGTATTTTAATTGTTTTTATCAAATTTTAAATTTGAGATATTTTACTGTTTTTATCTAAATTTTAATTGGAAATATCTTATTGTTTTAAAAGGGACTGGGTATTTTATTTGATTTTATCAAATTCTAATTGGGAATGTCAACATATCATATAACTTGGAAGATACCAATGTCAAAGTTGCTCCTGTATCAACCACAAAATTGGTTTCAATGTCTCCTAGGTTTAGTTTGACATACATACCAGCATCTTCCGATGCTGTTGTAACCGCACCTTCATTTGTCTTACGGTTATTTTGTTTTCTAGTTTTCATTAATGTTTTGACAGTCCCATCCCCCTTATTTCTATTATAATTGTTCTTATTTCTTCGGGGTAGGCGACAATCCCTTGCTAAATGACCAAATTTGCCACAATTGTAACAATCCTTATTTGTCCTCTTACTTTGGGTGTATCTCGTTTTATTATAAGAAGGTCCCACTTTTGTACCACTTGATTTTAATTTTGCCATTTCAGTCGTGAGTGTACTTAGACTTTTCTCCATTGTTTGCATCCATGATGCTATGTCTTTGTTTGGCGAGTCACTATTTGTAATCTTTTCTCCCCTACTTAATTCGTCATCGTTATTAGTTTGCCGTAAATAACCTCGTCCCTCTCTCACGTTATTTTCCGCTTTATTGTAAGCCTCTAGTTCAACGGCAAGTCTCACGGCATCATTTAAACCTTTCGGTCGCGATTGTTTTATTCTCAGTCGCATTTCCGAATCAACGAGCGCGTCAATAAACTGCTCTTTCCCGAGAGTTTCACGTACGTCCAATGGGGCAGTAGGATATGCCAAATTGGACAATCTCCGAATTGACTGGCCTAATTCGGGAAGAGATTCGCTGGCTTTTTTACGTCTTTCCTTAAACTGAACTCTGTATAACTCAGTTTGACTAGAAGGCGCGAATCGCTCTTCAAGTGCGCTGACTAGATCGGAAAAGTTTTGTCTTTTCTCACTTGGTAAATCTCCAAGTACAGCCTGTGCTTGTCCCATTAGCGATACCGCCAAATATAACCCTTTTTGGTTTTCCGACCAATTATTTACAAGTGCACACATTTCAAAATGGGACAAATAGTCCGTCCATGATGTGCTACCGTTATATTGACATGGTTTAATTTTCACACCAGAATTATTTGTGTTACCAGTATGTCGGTACTTTGATTTGTCAGTTTTGTCTTTTTCCCTAATGTAACTATTATCTATGGGTATAGGCAAAGTGTCCCCTTCCTTTAAATCAATTTGGGAAAATTTAACAGTTTTGTGCATATTCGGGTTGTTGAATGTTGGTAAATCAACTTTTTCATTATCTCCCTTCCTTGACAATGAGGACCATCTTGATCCCAGACCCGAATCATTTCTTTTTATAAAAGAATCTTTTGGACGAACACCCTGATCTTTAGGTGTAGACGAAACAAAACTGTTTCTATACCTTGTCTCTTCCATACCTTCAATTTGTTTTGTCAATTCGTCGTCAAAAGACATTTTTGTACTTTAATTTGCGATATATTAATGCATTCACAATATAATAATATCAACACAATGTCATAAATGTACAACGTAATAAATGTCAATCAAAATTTTGCCTGTACCACTATCGATCATTAATCCCTAATGTAAATAATAATCGTAATTTAACCGTGGGAAATTTAATACATTAACAGGACAATTTTGATCTGTGCAAAAGTAAACAGTTTGAACAAAAATGATCTGTGCAAAAGTGAACAGTAAATTCTCACAAGACAGTTAAGATATAAGTTAATAAGATGATCAAATTTGGATATATAATCTTTCACTATGGATTTAAAAATGAACAATTTGGATCCCACCGCTGCCACCAAATTATGTAACGTGTACACAGGGTAAACGTGTCTGTTTCTATTCTAGAATGAGTACGTTACCAGTTTGATACTGGATCCAAAATTGCTCTATTTACAAAATGTATAACAAATAATCTTTATTCAAATATATACGTCAATGAACCAAAATATGTACAACTGCTCTTTGCAATCTCTAATAAACTATCTATACAATTCTACTTTATATATACACAACTGGTACAAATTTGTACTATTACAAATTTGTCCTGGGTCAGGAACAAACTTGTCCTCCTGGTACAATAATGTACCCTACAAGTTTACACACTTGTCTTTGTTCCTCTTGTACAATTATGTACTTTACAAGGTGGTCACACAGACTCACTTGTCCTATACGGTACAATACGGTTCCGCTTGTAAATATACAAGTCCGTATTTATAACAGGCACCGACCTGTTCTTTATTACACTTAGTAATAATTACACAATATCTAATATATATATATAAGAGACAGCGATCTCAAATATCTACGTACCGTGGTCTTATGTCTTCAAAGACTTCTAACAATCGACCCTGAGCTAGGATTCTCTCCTGCTTATATACCCCAATGGTAGCCGTGCCATTATTGAAGGAGGGGTGTTCTACCAAAGTGTCTCGTTACTCGTATCTGAGTTTCCTAAGGAACACCCCTTTACATTGAACCTGACCCAAAGTTTACCCGCGAAACATCTTACTCTTTTCTATGTTTATTAAAGTATTATACAAATATATACAATAAGGCTTCTGTTGAACTGTAACCAATATAAACAATTTAACCATAGATACAAAATCATCACAATAGTATTTGTATTTGCAATTGGATGACATTGTCCTGATAAGTATCTTAAACTGGTATAAAGTTTTGCTTGATTCAGTATCTTCTCAATCTCGAGAATTTTTGAACTTTGGAAGTTATTTCCCTTTTCCATTGGTATTTACTAATTGGATTAACTAAGTATTGTGCAGGATCATTAAGTTCATATTTCAAAAATATTTTCCTCAGTAAACTAAACCAACTATTACTATTAATAGATTTAACATTTAATTGCCTTTCCGCTAGTTGCCATTCAATAGATTTTTTTCCTTGTCTAGTAATATTTCCATAAAAAGTTAAATTTTTTACATCCATTTGAGCTTCTACAGATAACATCCCAGAAATCATATATATAGCAGGATCTGCTACTGATTTTGGTAAAGATAACAATTGTTTCAAGAACTTCTTAAATTGGATATTTAAAGTTTCTAAACATCTTCCTCTAGGGATTACTATTTCCAATCCATAAAACATTATCGGTATAATATAAGTATTCATAATTGACATTGAGGTTTGTGGATCTAGTCCATTTTCGCCATAAAGTCCAACCCCCCATTAAACAATCAATGTAACCATAATTATGAAAACGATGTACAAGTAATTTTACGGAAGTAAAATATGCTCTGAGAATGTCATAAACGATGTTTTTAATACAAGATTATTTAAAAATACGACTTTTTACATTGGAATATATATATATATATATATATTTTCTTTCTTGTCTTAAAATAAAGTGAAAATAATATACCAATTTCTATACTAGCTTTAAAGGCGACTTTGTTTTATCTTTGTCAAGTCAAATGCATAAATGATTCTTAACCACCTATAAAATAGTAAAATATTTATTCTCGTTTTTTTATTAGGTAATTGGTATGAATCCTGTAAAAATTTCTTTAATC